>NC_142519.1:32760714-32790714 GCF_964205215.1 Stylophora pistillata | reverse complement strand
ATAACCACAAACAACCTGTTTTATTGAAGAAGATTTTCGAAAGAATGGCAAACTTTCAAGTCGACGCTAAGAGGTTTCCACTCATCAAAGAGAGGGTAATGATTATTTAATTGATTATTCATGTGCATTCATTTGCTTTGCAGTCGCGACAATTTTGTGAAAAAATTATTTCGAAATATTGTTTCTTATCAATGTATGCTATTGATGTTTTGTTTCATGGGGGTATTGAACGGTATCCAGTCGTTTTGTATCCAAATCAACTGGGTACGAAACGACTGGTTACTAACGTACTTCACATGGAAAACGTACCTTATCAATATGGGTACGAAACGACTCAACTCACTAGGTACGAATGGTCCTAGCTGGGTACGAAACGACTCAACTGATTGGGTACGAATGGTCCTAGCTGGGTGCGTATCGACTGGGTACGAAAGGACTGGTGACCTATTGAACCCCTTTGGTGAGACGACGAAATAATCTTTTTACTTGCTACGTTCTTTAACACTGTTTTTTTCTCCATGTCCAATTAACAGTGTGAGATTGCACTGAAGAACTTTGTTGCTGAACCTCCTCATCAACATGCTTTGTACTACACGTCATTCTTGTTAGAAGAACTAGCGTGGCATAAAGACGACCTGTTAGAAGCATTAGAGGGTATTTATCGTCCTTTTGCATTCCTCTTATGCCGAGCAGTTTTAACTTTCTTGAATGTCATCAAAATGAAATAAAATGAAATCATATTAATTGCATTTTAAGAAAAAAGTGAACAGGAACAATGCAACGAATGAATGAAATACAAACAGCTATGCTAAGTGCGGAAAAATGTCAGTGCGTTTGAAAGCTGCTATTATAGTGGTGTTTTGGGGGTTGGGAGGAAAGTGTGGTTGAACGAAAACCTTAGTATCTGTTAATATTTACAGTTACTGATCGCTGGTGTTGATTGTTTGTCAGAGGTAACACAGGAGAAGTTGGAAGCTTTCATCCCTGATTTGTTAGGACGACTTCATATTGAGTGTTTGTTTCATGGAAACTTAACGAAAGAAGTGAGTTTAAAAAGTTGAATGAAAGAAGTCTAGAAGGCACTCGAGGTTGTTGACGTAGTCAATATTCTAAATATGATAATCGTTGCGGGAATAAATGAGTTAAAATCACTTTTTTTGTGTGCTGTATTATCTCGCTGTTTTAGTTTATATTAAAACAACTAGCCACCTCCACTTCGGTGAATAGTTCTTCAACCATTGTGTTTGTTGACTTTGCTTTGTTTCAGGAAGCTTTAGACACTGCAGAGCTCGTAGAGAAGATCATGAAAGAAGACAGCAAGACCAAACCCTTGTTACCTTTACAATTAATTCGGCACAGAGAAATACAGTTACCAGATGGTAAGTGTCAAGCAAAAGGTGCTCAGAAAAATGATGAGACCAAACTAGGAAAACCATAGGTAATTTTGTTATAAACTTATGCGCGTCTGTTTCTGTTCTTTAGGTTGTTCGTATCTATTTGAAGTGCACAATGAAGTTCACAATAATTCAAGTTTGGAAATATATTATCAGGTACACTTGGATGCAAATGAAATGTCTTTTGTACAATTCAGGCCAGGGTTGGGAGACAGGAGACAGGACAGGGATACAAAGCCGTACCCTCCCCCCCTCTTTTCAATCAATCGGTGGTTTTTGTCCTGAACATTTTTGTTGTAACTGAAACATGGTGCAACTTAACTGCAGTTTGTTTTGCTTCCTTTCCAACTTGGTGGTTTCTCCAGCACCCAATATCCTCAGATGGCCCATATATTTGCCTTCTGTTACCTGACAAAGTGGCCTGTGATGAAACAAAGTGTTGCATCCTAGCGACATATCTTAAATGATGATAATTGTATTTTCGTTTTCAGTGTGACCTGCAAGCCACCAAAAGTAATGTACTTCTGGAGTTGTTCTGTCAGGTCATCAGTGAACCCTGTTTTAACACTCTTAGAACTCAAGAGCAGTTAGGTTTGTGTGCTAAGCTTTACATTTACTTACAACACTCCATAGCTTAGTAGTAAGCGCACATGTTTCAGAATATAAAGATCTAGATTGGAAGCCAGGACGTGTCATTGTTGTGATGTTTTTAGTGCAAGACACTTTACTGTCCGCCTCTCATCCCACCCAAGCACTGTCCGTTCCTCACCCCACCCAGGTACTGTCCGCTCCTCACCCCACCCAGGTACTGTCCGCTTCTCACCCCACCCAGGTACTGTCCGCTCCTCACCCCACCCAGGTACTGTCCGCTCTTCACCCACATAGGAGTGTAGAGAGGTACCGGTCTGTTATACGCTTGATTTACGCCGTTTCCTTTGGAGGGGAGCGCGGGCTCATTTCCTCTTTGATTTTCAAGCTTAGACGAATTTCTGTGTGAGGCGGGGGGTGGGGGTGCGTATCTTCGATTGATTCAAGCATTCTGTTTAGAAGGAATAACAACAGTCTGATTCACTTAATTCTTAAACCAGAAACTGGGATAAGCACTAGTAGAATTGAGCTATTGGACTCGCGACACTCAACTATGTTGTAGCCAACAAACTTTTTCCTGTATATCTTTTTCATTTCAGGGTATATCGTCTTTAGTGGAATAAGAAGATGTAATGGTGCTCAGGTTGATATGACTTTAATTGTTATGAATTTCTTTAAAGTTCAAGCTAACACTATTTCGGATGTATTCCTTCCGGGATAACCAGTCTAAAATGAGCAATTTAATGTAACCAAGTAGGGGAAAAACATTGTTGTTCTGTTCTTTTGTTGGTCTGTTCTCGTCGGTGTTATTGTTACTTCCCTTTTTTGCACCAATCAGGTGTGTAGCAATGAAATCGTGTTTTTGCCATGCTGCTTTATCTTCTCTATGAACCCAAAACTCCCAGAACATATCCTATAATATCCATACATTATCCAGCAAAAAGGTAATGAGAATCCTCAAACTTAGCAGGCAGAAGTTGTTATGTTGATCTTCAACACAAAAGTCTCATAACCAATTTACAATGAAATATGTAGCAGCTACAAGAGAAATTTAACAAACAGATCTTTGGGGTAGAAGGGGTTAATTTCCAGGTATGGAACTCTCAGCTATGAAAAGCTTCATTTGCTCACTGTTAGGTACAGGGGTTATACGCCATGAACTAGTCATTCATTAACAATGTTTTTTTCTTCAGGGTCTCCGTGTCTTGATTCAATCTGAAAAAGAACCATCCTTACTGGATTCACGAGTTGAAAACTTCCTTCAAGGCATCGAGGTTTGTTTGCGTTGTTATGTGGTTTTTGGATATTCGTTTACAAAGCCAGTGTAACAAAAATATATCTCACTATTAAACCTTTTTGTTTGAAAAGGAGTACATCAAAACAATGTCGGAAGAGGAATACAAAAACCATATTGAGGCACTTGCAGTAAAAAGAATGGACAAACCTAAGAAACTGTCATCGGAATGTATGAAACACTGGAAAGAAATCCTCTCTAGGCAATACAACTTTGACAGGGGTGAGTCGGAATAACACTTTTCCTCTACTGAGTAACATTATCAAGCTAGTAAACGTTTCATCATTGCTGGGCCGTTGGGGGGAGGGACAAAAAGCTAAGCTAACCACTTTAAGTGAGAGGCGATATGCTACTGCAACCATTACCAAATAACATGTTCGTCACGTATACATCTATATTGCTGTAGGCCGAGCCGAGACACTTGCTACAACGTGTCTGGTGACGAAACAATTTAAATCTACAGGTTCGCTTCTTGTGACATGGTAATTTTTTGAGAATCTTTCCATTGCTACTGTGTTGCTGCGATCGGTTACACGAATTCAAACTGGTTTGAATGTTTTCCACTGATAGCCGCCGAGACAGATTTTCACAAAAAGTCTCAGTTTCACTCAAGGCAAACTGTTGCAGTTGCTTGTTTTGGGAGTAGAACAAACAGAGAGGCTTGTCGCATAGACCAGTGTTCCTGGGATTTTTCGTCTACTGTACATGTGTTCCGACCAAGTTGTGGCTGTGTTTGACTTCACATGTCTTCCTGACCTTTTATGATGCGACAGTTACTTGAAAAACATATAGCCTGCCAGAACGTCCGCGTTATTATCGCTTCGCCACGAGGATTTCTTCGCCCGCGGGAGAGTATAGGGGAAACTCTGTCCGAGTCGTCTCAAATCTTCTCGCGGGCGGAGAAAGGCGCAACCTGCGGCGCCAATAGTGAGCGCCTGTTCACAGGCTAAGAAAGACTTAAATGAATGATCAATGCAAAGATTAGATTTCCAATGACAATGTAGGATAATCTTAACTATCAGGCAACTATAAATGGAATTTTTCAGGTGAAGGTCTTTGTAAGTAAGAACTTTCAAATGTATCTACCGCGGAAACTTACCATCTAATGAAAGCACCTACCGAAATACTCAATACATTCCAGATTTCATTGGAAACCCCGCTGGCTTGTGCCAGCTAAACCGTGACCCAATGCACGTTCATGGGAATTTGATTGTGTTCTTCTCGCTGACTGAAACGATGTTTCTTCTTCAGATAACATTGAGGTGGGATTTCTAATGACTGTCACGAAAGAAGATGTTTTGGAATTCTATCGGGTAGGATTTCTCGTTTTGTTTTGGCATTCCTTACATAAGACTGATAATATTTGATAACCGTTGGGGTTGTAGCCATTCCATTGAAAACGGTGCCTACTCTGAAAATTTAAGTCGTGCAAACTTGGTAAAACGACTATCACATTACTAATTTACAGGTAATTTTTTTCTGCTCTGACTTGCAGGATCTTCTTGCTTTTAAAGCACCTAGACGGCACAAGTTGGCCGTCCATATTTTATCCAAGACAAGTGAGTACTTCTGACTGAAATTCAAACGTCTTTTCCAAGTGACAAATAGATTCCATTTGTCTTGCGCTGGTTCGGGGATGGATCACAAATGGCGTTAAAATGTGACAAGTCACATGATGACATCACAAATGTCTGTCCTCAAACAGATCATGTGAAGGACCAATCAGAATCGTAGTGGAGTTGACGCCGATTGATGCTTTAAGACCATACCGACTGCCATTGCGAGCTTGAAGCGCAGTAAGCTTTAAAGACGAACTTGAAGCGCAGTAAGCTTTAAAGAGTTGACCTTACTTTCTGTGTGAACAAACTGGATTGTACACCATGTGAACCTATGTGTCGCAGTATAACCTCGCTGAGTCCACTGGTGAACAAGAGAGGATTATTGTTTTCACAGCAAGAACTCCAACCAGCAATGAATAAGGTTGACTTGTTTCACTTTTTTTTTCTTTCAGTGACAAAGAATGCGAATGACGAGTCTAAAATCGAAGATAATGAAAATGAGAAAACTGAAGATTCTGATTCTTCTCCCACGGTATTTTATTTCTTATCCAAGTCATCTTTTCTCCCCAATTATATCGCAAACTTTAATCCAATTATAAATGAAATGACTGTCTTTTCTTTCATTCTTTTAGCTGACCGTTATTGATGACATTACTGCATTTAAGAGTGGTCTTCCATTATTTCCACTTGTACCACCATACCACAGTCAGCCCACGAAATCCAAGCTGTAGACCACAGAATCGGCAATGTCACTCCCTTAACTTCCCAACTTGCGCCTTCCACTACTCCAAAGTCGTCTTTCTCCGGAGTTGGAAAACTGTCCCTTTGGCGTTGGGTTGGGGTTAGCTACATACAGTAGATCCTGATGCGGCTAAAAAGACGTTTGGAAACCTCCTAACCCATAGAACCCTAAGAGCGATCAGTATCTAATTATTCCTTTCAGTGATATTGCTGAATCATTCATTAAGATAGTGAGAATAAAGGAAATGATCACTAGCCTAACAAGCTTTGGTTATTAAACGAATTCTTCGGGTCAGTACCAAAGGAAATGTATTGAAAAGAGTATGGAGAGAATGGTTACCGATGTTGGGGTGTAAAGGGGAGAGTGCTTGGTTGTATTTTTCAAAGTTATGGTACCTGGTGGCATTTTGATAATCATGCCGTCTCTTGCGAACCTTTCTTTTTTTCTCGCTACGCAACATGTTTTTGGGGCAGCGGAATCAAGGCCCAGACACACATTGTAGTAATGTACATCGGTTTCTATTTATAGCGCAATAGTCAACATTACGTGTAGCGTCGCAAAGCAGAATGCTCGTGCGTTTCAGAAATACCGCCTGAAGTGATAGCGTGGCCTCAAGGATAGGAGTGAGCTGCTGTTTTGTTTTATAATGTAAAAAAGGTACTGGTACATTTGCGTGCGTTTTTTTTTTCTCCAATCAGTTGTGCTTCGCTTTTTATTCTTTCATCATATTTCATAACGCGATTAAATAAATTCAAATAACCTCATTCAAACAAATAATTTGGCTTCCGTTCCAAACTGTCTACAACATCAGCTCTCACCAGTTTTGCAGATGAGGTCCTATTGCATATGGAGAGTGGAGAACTGTGCGATGCGGTGTTCTTAGATTTGACTGAGGCATTCGATACCGTTGACCATAAGATCTCGTTATCTAAATTGTCGGCTATTGGTGTCTCGCCCAGCACGCTACAGTGGTTCAAGTCCTACCTGAGTCATTGTAAACAGCGGACTGCCTGTAGTGATGCTATGTCTGACCCTCTCCCGATGACCTTTCGGGTACTACAGGAGAGTATTCTAGGACGGCTTCTCTTCTTGGTTGATATTAATGACCTTCCTCTGGCTATAAAGAATTGCAAGGTGACTTTGTATGCTGATGACACGGTCCTGTACTACTTTGTTAAGGAGCCACACCTGTTGGAGGAGGCACTGAATGATGATCTCTTGCAAGTTGCCCCGTGGCTACAAGGAAATAAGCTAACTTTGAATCTTAGTAAGACGAAATCCATGATTATAGGTAGTAATAGGAAACTTGTTGGTATTTCCTCTTTCTCATTATCTATTTTTGACACTGATACAAATTCTGTAACTAGTTTTAAATATTTGGGAGTTGTTGTCCTCAACTTTTACTTGGTCCGACCATGTTGAGTATATTTCATGTAAGGTTAATAAAAACCTTGGTCTTTTACATAGGATTAAGTATTATTTACCTTATAATAATCGGTTACTTTTTTACTACCTAGTTTTTTACTACCTACTACTTTTTTACTACCTACCTTTTTTACTACCTAGTTTTGATTATGCTGATTTAGTCTGGGGTGACAAGGACAATGTCACACTAATTTATTGGTGACACACTAATTTAAAGACGAATTTATTTAATGAAGGAATTACAAATTCTGCAAAACAAAGCAGCTAAGTTGATATTTGATAGATCACTTACAGTCTTGAGATGGCTGAATCTTGAAGAACGTAGGAAATGTCATCGATACATATATGCATACGAGTGTATTTATGGCGAAATTAATAATTCTTTGGACATAGTAAGAAAGAGTGATATGCACTCTTACAATATGCGCAATAACGATACTATAAAGCTCCCCAAAATCAAATACAATTTGGGAAAACATCGTTCGCGGTATCACTGTTTCAAAGACTTTAATGAGTTAGAGAGAACTGTAAGAAACTCAGTAAGTTTGCCAATTTGTAAGAAGTGTCCCTTTTCTGCTTTTTATAATTAAGTATTTTTTTTAAATTAATCTTTGCAGTGTATATGTTGTAATCATTTTTATATTTCAATTTTAGCTCAAATTTTTATATTTAAATTGTATTTTTATATAATACACATCTAGTATTTAGGACCTCTATGTAAACCACTATTGTGATGGAGCTTCCAAATAAAAGATTGTTATTATTATTATTAACGCTAAGATGTCCAGTATCAAGACTAGTGAACGTTTGTTCCACTGATGAATAAAGGCTGACAGTTTCGAAAGAAACTGTTTGGGGCTGCGTCGGTGGGAGTAACAAAAAATTTGGATATATCAACAAAGTTGGAATCGTTACGGTGGCCAATTTACCACTTCAACTTTGTTGATATATCCAAATTTTTTGTTCCACAGAGTTTGGTCAATATTTGTAAGAATCATTTATCGTATTGCGAAGGCGCAAAGAAATTCCAACAATAACTATGAAAGTTGCTGACCTTTCATAACAGAGAAAGGTGGATGCGATTGAGGTGACACCTTTGAAGGGCTCCAGATATGTTAAACATTTTTAGTCGTATGTTCAAGTGGATAATGAAAACAAACTATTTGAGCATGCTCATAGTTAGTAGAGTTCCCTCTACTAACTATGAGCATGCACAAGGTTTCAAAGAATATAAACCTAGCAAAACTAGAAGAACGAAGCGGGAACGAAGCGTTACGAGTGAAGATTTCTTCCAAACAGTCAGTTCATATCTTGCTGCTAATTTTCTCCGGGAGGACTAACAGACCGGCTAGCCCTAGTATCCAGTTGTGTTTAGCTCAGATCACTGAGCGTGCGGACAATTCTGGAGTATATTTACCAGGTATTTACGGCTCGGGAAGCTCAGACAGCTCGTCTTCGAGTCATGATCAGCATGCAAAAGCCACACTAAGAAATTGTATTTGTTCAGCCGCAGTAGCTCATTGAACGTCTTTCCGGTCACTGTAGATGGCCGAGGTAGCTCTGTTATTTTCTGTTTATCTTTTTAAAAACAGCCTTTCTCCTATGAAACACATTGCATTTATCGCGTGTCGATCTGTGTCCTTCAATTATTTCTTTGGACTCACTCCTCTTCAAACAATCCTATTGCAAAACATAGCCTGTCAAGTGTGTGTAAAAAGCCTCCTGGATTAGAGAGGTGCCGAAAGGAAAAGCCTATGTTCTCTCCGATAGTGTTAAATGGGTGTCACGGAACAAGCAAATTCAAAGTTTGTCTTTCGCCCGCTCTCAGTCTTCACTGAATGGGAGCAGCAAAAATTTCTTTAGAAAATTTTATTGCCAGGCTCGTGAGTGTACCGTGGCTGTTTGAGTCCCAAGTAGTTTTGTATACTTTTATCCCGTCCTTGGTGCGTTACAGGCCAGGTTACCCAAGCTTTAAAATGGTGGCTGCCTCGTCTGACTCATCATATTATTTATGTTTCAACGGAAACTCATTTTGACCTGCATATTGATCGTGATGCAAATGATCTAAAGGGAAATTTGTTATCCTCCGTCACTTTCGATTAATAATGCATTGCTGTTTGCCAGCCAATGTAGGCGAAACAAACTGATTGGTGTAGTAGTCTTTCACTTGTTCGCTTATCGCTAGGTTTTACTGCAAGTTTGAAGAGCACAGCGGAACAACCCGGGGATCAGACACATATGTTATGGAGCTGACTTGGCCGCCTTGTAGACTTTGACGTCGATAAGCAAACACAAAGGGAAAAATCGGTAACCCATAATTCATTTGACATCGCGCTATAAATTTACAGAGGTACTTGTTTTGGGTCAATATCTCGTCTTAATTTACAACAGAGACTTCGAACTCGTACCTGTGATAAGTTATACTCGTCATCTAACGGTATAGTACAGATTCACTGACACGGAAGGAGCAAGGAATAGCCACAGGACTTCATATAGCGACTTTTAGTTAATTATCGAGCGTATAAATTTGTTCTGTACGGTGTGTTTACATCATATGATCACGATCGTGAGGCTGGTTCTTGTCACCCTCTATCACTCGATTTACAGTCATCACACGAAGTTAAATTTCACAGTCGTTTAAAAGGTAAATCCCATAAATTAACTGCAGAAAAAATGAATTTAGACGAGGCCTTGCCGCCAAAACTTGTCAAAACTCTGGTTTTGTCGCAGACCTAACAGACCGAATTATGTATGTGATACAAATACTAAGCTCGTTTCTTTTAATTGCTTTTGTCTCGAATGGTTTAATATTTGAAATAATTTGTAATTTTAAAGAAAGCCTAAGGAGTGACCTTTGGTCGATCGTATTTAGTCTTTAATTTCGTTTCTTTTAGTTGTACAATACTTGATTTTAAGGAGGTTGTATAGATTTCTCGAGACTTCAGAAGAACTGTCAGGTACCTTGCGAGAATGGGTAATTTTCCTTGTCCATAGTTGTATTTAAATGTAGAAGCTCTTTCTAAGTGTTCTCTTTCAGGTTATTTTGCGATTATTCTCTCCTTTGAAGACATGTAATTTCGTTTTGGGAAAATTTTGATAAATGTGTTCTTAGGTTCACGTTTGTGGTAGCCATAACTAATTATTTATTGTACGCTACAAATAATTGTCTGATAACACTTTGCAACATTTAACTTTCATTCTTTTGAAATATGAAATGGATGACTAAGAAAAGAATAAAAATACTGAAAGATAGAAAACAAACAGTGGAATATGCATAAATAATATGATAAGGAAAAATATAGATGAAATAATTATATGGCAAAGAACTTGTAATATCATTGCCTGTAGTAATGAAATCTATTCTCTTTTTGATACCAACAGGCATAGTTTCTGCAATTTTCTTTTTTTTATGTACATTTTTTAACATTCTACTAAACACAGTTCATTATGATATGCTCTTTACAGCACATAATCTACTTACAACAAACAAATTACAATTATTATAATCAAAATGTACAGTACACATCTCAGAAAAAAACTGCTCTAATATAATATTAACCTGCAACAGACTAAGCCACTGTCAATCGACAGACATGTATATAAAAAATTACAAAGTCAAGAGACAGTGAAGTTTACAGAGTGAAATATGTATGGATTTTGTTTCAATATCTCATTAAGATATTAATTACATTTTATTATTATTGATTATTATATTCTGTGAATTTTAGCTGTAGCTTGTGCAATCTGTTACATGTCTTAATGACATCATTACCAGGAAGTCTTGGTTGGCGTGTTACTGGCGACAAGACGCTTGAGTTTGCAAGAAATCCAGCAGAATTCATCCAACGCAATATTAGAACATGTAACTCAAGGGTTTTTCAGCTAAGAGTGCTGAACAAGCCTCATGTACTTGTTGCTTCAAATCAAGGAGTCAAGGAAATTCTAGAAGGTGTTGTAACTGGATTCTAATTGTCTATGTCCAACAAGAATTAAATGTTCAAGTCTGGTATTGAGATTTTACGCTTTCATTTATGTCTACAATCTTAGTCCCTGCTCACCTTGACCTCTAAGAGTGACCAGTATTTAATTTCTCCTTACAATATCACTCCTGAATCACAAATTGGGGTCAGGAGAAAAAAGGAAATGTTCACCAACTTAAAGAAGCTCCTGATTGTTAAACAACTTCTCGTTATCAGTACCTTTAGAAATGTCTAGAGAAGAGTTTGGAGAATATCTATACTGATGTTAGGATGTAAAAGGTCAACTGGTTTGATCCTATCACTAATAAGATGATGCTAAATGTTTAGAATTTTGTTCACTTATTAATTTTTTCTTTTCAAAATCCCATTTCTACCCTTCGTTTTCACCGTCCTGATTAAAATTTTGTCCCACTTTTAGTTTGTCAACCTATTAATGTGTGGTTTTTATTTTCATTTTTCTTTAGACAAGGATGGTGTGCTTGACATGGGCTACAAAGATTTTGGATACATGTATAGTTTATATGGAGATTTGGTAATTTTCAACAGTGACGATGAAGCTATAAGGTTGAGAAACATTCTCCACAATGTCTTTCGACCTGAAGAAGTGACCCATTACATGAGTGATGTGGAGGTTGTGTCCTCAAGATTATTGAATAGTATTGAAGACAATGATATTGTTATTCCATATAAACTGTTCAAGCAGCTAACAACTGAGGTATGTTTGCGATTGTTTCTGGGACTGGAAATGGAAACTGCCAAAAGAGAAGCAGAATCTGTAGTTGAACTCACCATAACTCACTGGCATGGTAAGTCATCTGTGTATGGAAATTTTTCATACAGTATAATTCACAAAATAAATGATTGATACGTGAGAAATTTTGAATGAAAGTCACACAGATAGCCTAAAAACTTCCACCATAGTACATGTAATTAAAAGAGTGTCTTTGAAATTTATGTATTAAGTGGAATGTAAATCAAACTAGAGGGGCTCCTCCCAAAAAAATTTGAAATTTGAAACTCTCTGAGACAATTGATTTCTAGCATTCTGGGACAAACATTTGTTTTGTTAACTTTTTTAAGTCAGACATTGATGTTAGAATAAGTTGAAAAGCACTTATTTTCTTAATAATAAAAAATATAGTAGGTTTTGAGCTTGGTAAAGAAAAATAGAAAGATGCTTTTTTGTCTAGTCACAAGCAGTGGACAAAGAAAAAAATTCTGAGTCTTAAGGAGAAATTGAACCTCAGGCCTTTGGATTCTGAGCTTAGAGTCACTAAATAGCCAGAATGAAATGGTCTGAAAGGCAGCAGATCACCCTTACTACCATCTTCTAATGAAAATCATGAATTATAGCTACATGTATATGACCTTGAATTTTTTTTCATGGGGGAGGGGGGGCTGGTGTGAGATCAAAGTGTTTGTTTTGTATGTGTGAGACTTACTTAGTTCTTATTAACCGAGCAGGAGGTCTGTATGGGAGAATCTTGACCAAGGTCACCAGTACAGACCGAACTGTCACAGAATTTTTGTTCCGCTCGCTGGTTCAACTGAGGACTGTATCTATCACACTTTTTACGTTCTATTTTAGCACGGAGTTTATTCTTCTACCTCTCAAGGGTTCTACTATCAATCTGATTACAGTGTACGTGTACTTCGGTTTTTCTGCTGTCTTACACAATACAGTACTATAATCTATCACATGCACAGCTTACAGTAATTATATAACTATCGTACAATATATTGATCAAGCCTAATTCACACGATCCCTTCCTTATTTGGTTTAATTAGCGCGTGCAAAGTACATCAGCTGATAAACTGTGCACTAAGTTCAATTTACTGAGAATTGATGCAATCTATCACGTAATCATTTAACTAATTCCTTTTACAATTAATATTTGACTTATTATTGATGAGCAACTAACTTATTCCCTGACACGAATGCAGTGAGGTCTGTACCAGCCACCAAGGTCAAGATTCTCCCATACAGACCGACCTAGATCGGTTAATAAGATGATTATTATATGGCTGTGTCTTATATGCCAATTTTTTATATTCTTTGTACCTTTTTTTCTAGACCGGTCTAGATGCCGGTCTAGATGCCGGTCTAGATGGGAAAATCTAGACTGCTTTCAATATTGATGTCAGCCAATCAAATTCGTGAATTCGGTAGTTCCCAGTCCTTGTGAGACACAGCCTTATAATAAATCATAATATTATTATTTCCAGAATATTGTTACTGAAATTTACTGTAAGTTGTGATTTTGCATAAGGCATTACTTACAGATGAGCTTTTTTCTTCAAGGGCTTATTTCTGTTCCAGTGAATTTTAATGTTTATGGTTATAAATCAGGATACAGCAAAGCGATGGTAGCAAAGGTATTATTGTGTTCAATTATTTCTGATAATATATGATACCTTGTGATTCACTATCAGTCTAGACAGCAGAACAGCTTGTTTGTATTTGTTTTGCATGCAGTAACAGATCACAGAAGATGTCAAACATTGGGAAGAATTATATCAGTGACACAATTAGATGCACTTCGTGTGCCACTTTTCAGTTCTTACAGCATTTTGATGTCATCTATGATCTATTATTGCTCACACCTACCACAACATCATTTAATTGTTACCTGCAGCAGCCAAAGAAAAACAAGAAATGATTAATTTTGATTGATTATTTGCCAGGATTTTCATATTTCATATCAATTATGATTGTTATAGTCAACCACATTACACCTTTTTTCCCTTAATTTACAAAAAAGAAGATTAGTTCATAGGCAAACAATGACAAGGGAAAATCACCATCACAAAGAAATGCCATTATGGCATTTCTTTGTGATGGTGTTTTTTAAATTTTATGTAATTTATGTAATTTTGTATTTTTTTTTTACATATATGTAGCTATCCTGCTGTTGGTAACTAACCAATTGATATTTTATTTGTTTTGTAGAATAATCTGTTGACAATTATCACTAAACATCTCTCAGAGGAAAAGAATGGGTGAGTGCATCAGTAGGGAATTTCTTACAGTTAAATGAGTTAAAGTATAAAAAAAGACAGTTGAACCTTTCAAAAAATCCTTAGTTATTGAAGAGTTAATTTTTTTTTCAGGTTTATAAATGTTATGAGAGAATCAGAATTTGAATCCAAGACTGAAATGGCAAATCACATTTTGTTATTTGTGTCAGCTCTGGTTCCCAAAGCATTGGCCTCCCTCATGACATCTTTTTGCATTGAGCTTGCCAAGCCTGAGAATGTAAGTATACATCCCAGTGAATATTTACTTGAGGTTTCTCTCACTCCATTTAGTGTACAAAACAAAGCTCAATTTTCACAGGTCAAGTTTTCCCTTTCATCCAGTTGGTTCTAACTGTTTTTACACTTTCTGTAGCAATTTGTAAAGTGGAAAGGAGGGAACCAAATGAAAAATAAACAGGGAAGGAGAGTGTAAAAAAGTGGCAACATTTTTGCTTCAAATTGAAACTATTATGAAATTTGATTTTGCTTAAGGTTGGTTTGAAAGTGGACTAAAGTGTGTTTGAATTCCTGGTTTTGTTACAAAACAAGAATTCAGTAGTGGAAAGCCATAACAAGAAGTTAGCTGTGCCTAAAGTGCTTATAACATCAAGCTGTTGGTCAAAGAGATCTGGAGACTGCATTTGAGTTTACTGTGAAAAATTTTTTGGCCATGTGACTTGGCGTTTTTAAGTTATTGTTAATAGTGTCAACTGAGAGATAAATGGAACAACTTTCCAGTGTTCTTATAACTGTAATTCCATGGTCAGTGATGGTTATTCATTAGCTCGGATGAAGGGCTTAAATGCCTGAATCAGCAACTTTAGAAAATCTTTACAGTGGCCAGTTTACATTCTCAACTTAATTGATAAAACCAAATTATCTTGTAATAGCCCCCACCAATGCAACACCACAGTTTCCTTAGAAACTTACCCTTTTAATTAGTCAGTCAGCTAGTGGAACCCTGCCCCTTCTGTGTATTCAGTTTCAATTGATTTGTGTTGTCATGACTGATTTGCCAGCTTGAGAAGAGAATCAAAGCAGCCCAGGATGATAGGTATCTGGAAAATGTGCTTTTAGAGATAAAACGCATGTGGCCACCCTTCCTTGGTGGACGAAGACTTGCAAAACAGGTGCGGTTTTCCCACTTTAGTCTTGATTTAGTCTTGAATTAGAGCTAACTGGCATGGTTTGAAAACTCAGTTTATTAATTGCCTTAAAAGCAGAATGTTATTAGCACTGATTATGTCCACTATCACACAAAGAGCATTCTGTCAAGTATGCAATGTTGTGAATTCTAGAGCATTTTTGTACAAATTTCCTTTGCTTTTAAGGTGCAGGTTATCCACCAGTGCGGGTGATTTGTTGACTTTTTTTTCCGCTGCATGCAATAATCGGCCGGTGCAGGTAATCGGCTGTGCAGGTAAACAGCCGGAAATTATGGTAACAGTTCATTAAAAGACTTACCAACCACAGACTGTGATTATAAATTTAAACTTCTATCAAAAATTATACCCAGTCCTGTGGTGGTATTATCAAGGTGAAGCAATGAAGATCAAAATGACAGTGGAACCAAAAAAGTTGTTATAGCTGTTGTGATAGTAAGAAGACTGTAAACCAAAGATTTAAGGGACTGACATAGTTGTGGGTGTGGTTGTATAGATGTACTTTGTATGATTCCACTGTAACTGAAAGTTAATCTTATTTTTTTTCCCTTTGTTTATCCTTCTTCCTCCAGGAAGTAATAATAGATGGTTATAAGGTTCCAGCAGGTCACTATGTAGGAATTCTCACAAGAGCAGCCAACTGTGACCCAAAAATATTTCCTGAAGCTGAAAAGTTTTTACCTGAAAGATGGGACACTTGGTGAGTTTATGAAAAGAAAGCTCAAACTCAATTTAGTTTTCTATGGTAGTATTTTTTTCCATAACTTTTGCAGCAAGACTTTGTCAGTTTTGGTTTTTCATTTGCTAATTTCTTGTTCTACAGTAACCAGTTAGACAGGGATCGTGTGTGGACATTTGGATCAGGTCCCCGGATGTGCGTGGGGCATAAGTTTATTCACAAGATTATTAAGGTTTGATTCCCACTTTTGATGTTTTGTTGGATGTGGTCCTTTATATCAGTGTTGTACTCTGGATCAAGAAAGGGCAAACAGAGTCTTAAGTCTCTATCACGTACATTCCTAAAAATGTCACACTCCCCCCCCCCCGCCCTGCCATTGCGTGACATCTTAAAGAATGGCTGTGAATTGAAGGAGATATTTATGCTGATTGGGTATCAACTTAACTTTTTTGCAAAGTATTAAATTTTATGGTCAAAGCTAGTATTTGTAATTTTATTGCAGCTTCTTGCAAGACATCTTCTCCAGTCATACGAGTGGGAACTGGTACCTGGTCAAGATTTGACCTATAAATGGCTTCCTGTGTCACGCCCGAAGAACGATGTGCAAGTCGTGTTTACAAAGATTGCGTTATGAAATGGAGTACTTCTTAACATTTTATGGACCTCTTTTCATTTTTTTTTTAAAGTTTTTACCAAATACCACTTCACTCAACTGACTTCCAAATGTCTTTTTTACGTTGGTGAATTTTAATTTTTTTACCTTTTAAAAATGGAAGTAATATAAATAACGAAAGTAATGATCAGTGCTTTGGACATATTGTTATGATTATTGTACATGAGAGTAGCCTTTCTGCAATAAATTGGCCGTTGAAGATTTTGCGTGGTGCAACATCTCAAGGTTACAAAGATTCAAACGTACCTAAAAATTTCACTCTGCCCACAACTAAACAGTCTCCAGACAAGGCCTCCAGCTTATTTGATTGATTTATTACCTTAGCAAAATTCTTCAATGACTGAGTGTTCCCAAATGTTTGTTCCAGTAAAAGTTAATTATGCTCAATGGAGAACTCCCTCACAAATTGTTGGGAGGCTAATCAACTGTGAAACGTTACCATTCCCAAGAAATAAACGAGCTACATTAACTAACGCACGCTCGCACACACGCACAAAACACAGCTTAGAATGTCCTGGTGAAGAAATTATTTAATTGTATCAACTGATAGAAAACTACTGAAAAAAAATTAAATTGTTTGAACTGTTTCCTGGCATCAAAGATTTACAAGACAAGGCCCGAGAGGTACAACGCGCCAGCGCGCATGCCTCTCATACAGGATCACTGACTTGTACCTCATATAAACCAGTAAACTTGAAATCAAGAAAGCACGAGCCTTCGCTAGGGCTTCACAGCGGCATTTCACACATAGATCCCGAAGTGTAGTAGAAAAAATTAAAAAGCCACAGAATTTTCAGAGGGACGACAGAAAGATTGGGCCATGAAAAAAGTGAACAAGTACGTTGTCAAAGTGCGCACTTTTAAAAATTAAAGAGTCATGAAAAGTAATCTGTAAAGCAGAAAAAAAATATGAGCACAGTGACTCTGTTACTTTTGACCAGCACGATACGACCAAGAAAAAAACATTTTTCAGCGTATAACGCGCTATTAATGCAGGCTCGTGCTTCCCTCGTTTACAATATTCTACTATACAATTCTTGTGGTGATTGTAATTATTATAATTGCTTACATTATTATAATTTTAACTACGCGTTGAATACATATATCTTATTAGACGTTTTGTTGTGTAGTATCGCTGATTATTACACGACTCGGGCAGTCAGAGGGCCAATAACTAAAATTAACCAATCAAAATGCTCTATTGCCGGTCCAATATTCTCTAAGTATTGGACCGGGTACTGTCCCGAATGGTCCCGAATGATACCGCACTTGTATCCCTTTGAACTTCAGTCGTATAATAAATCTCTTATTAACCAAGCTTGCTCGGGACCGTACTGGAAGAATATCGGCCCTCGGTCTTTTTTGTACGGACCTCGCTGCGCTCGGTCCGTACTGTCAAGTCCTCGGGCCGATATTTTCCCAGTACGGCCCTCGCGCTTGGTTAATAAGATATATGTATTTTTACGAGTTGTGTCGTATTTTGACGAGCCCGTAGGGCGAGTCAAAATACAAATAACGAGTAAAAATACTCAGCGACACTACACAACAAAACGTCTTATTAGTTATTTATTATCCAACACGCCAAACTGTTGTTTCTGCGGGCGAATTTCGCGGATATTTATTTACGGGAGTGCGTGACAGAAGTATGCGAAGCGGAACGGAATTGGCGCGTTGTTGTGTTGCTGTTTCTATTTTCTTCATTAAATGAAGAAATTTTCTGGTCGTCAAGCTGTTTTTCTTCGTTCGATTGATCAAATGAACTTGGATCTATATTTGCCAGCCATTCTGACTCTTCGTCGTCGGAAATATGATTCAAATTGTCCGCCACTTTTTTTTTTCCCGTAACTACAATCCAATTACTCGCTTGCGCGATGCGAGAAAACCAGTTTAACCGGTACTACAATAGACGAGTACAAATACCGCGTGATATTTGTACTCGTCTATGGCGTTATTCGTACTCGTCCAGGTGTAGTTGGATAATAAAACTATGAAAACGACAGAGTGCGTCTCCCAAATCGCGATGTACTATGTTGCCCCTTAGATTCCATGTACAATGACAAATTCTACAAAGTAAGTAAAAGTCCTTTCAAGAATGGAAAGTGAGAAAATTGTACAGAAAACAACGAAATCACAAATTTACGAGAAGCAAATGACAGACCAGTAGAAAAACAGTTCACCAACTGGATAAACCGTCTATATCAATTTTATATCCCGCATGAGAACCCCTGACAAGCCCTAAGGGTGAGAGGAAAATGAATTCAAATTCGCACAATTTTTAGCTAGTATTGATGCATTAAATCAGTGAATCTGATGCTCCACATAACCCTAAATTAGATTTTAGAAACAAATAACCCCCCTTGAGATAGCACGTGTCACGGACTCAAGCACGTGTCACCGACTCACCCTCACTATTCTAATCTGAATCTAAACTGTCACTTGTATCAAAAATAAACTGGTAAATATGCATTGTTAAAAAAAGACGATAAGTAAATGTACAAAAACGGATTGTCAAGCGCAACAAAGTAACAAAAACTCAAAAGAAATAATAAACCAAGGAACAAATATAAAATTGAAACAACGAAATACATGACGTGCACCTAAATAAATAATCAATTTCCCCAGTACCTTGGCACTTCGCTAAATCGAGGTTCTACTGTATTTCGATTTTAGATCAAATTGATCGTTTAGGAAAATCTTTCTTTGACTCGAATAATTTGTTTTAAGTTACCACACCTTGGCCGTAATCGGAAACTAGTAAGCTAACTAAAGGTTTCCCTTCAAAACCCCTAACAGGACCAATGGATACAAACAAACATCGTTTGACCAAGCAGCGGTTATAAAACTGCTGTAGATGAAATTCCTGTTAACAGCATGCCAAAGAAACGTAATTTTTTGTGGTGTTTTTTCAAATAATTAATATATTCAGATGTTTTGGTACCTGGCGAGTACCTTGTTCACGAGTTTTTTTTTTTTTATCTAAAATCTTACTTTTACTTTCGGGATCTTACAAATAGTAAGAAGGATGTACGAGAATTTGAAAACGCGCTGGAAATGTTCTTTTTCATACATTGATGGATTTCTTCTTGGGGTGATTATTTGTCAAATTGCTAAGTGAAAATAAAACCTACACTTTGTATGTGTTCTAACACAAAATACTATCTATCTCAAATGGAAGACTCAATCTGAGCGATCGGTAGAAAACTACTTTGGCTTTCTCCACCTGCATTTGTAAATGATAGGTACACGCTGTCATCATCAGCTTCATACCTCGCGAAGCCAGGAACTGGGGACGAGTTTTCTCTGTCGTGATCAGCCTGCGCAAGAGCTTCTCCCTCTGGAAGAGCCTGCTGACCAGCCGCTTGGCGCTGTTGGCGGAATTCAAAACCAGGCACTGGTGTCTGTGGAGGACTGAGGCGAGTTTGAGACGAGGCTGAATCACCTACAACCAGGATACCAGGGATAAGAGGGTCGTGTGACTTGCAGAAGAACCACGAACCAAAGTAAAGGGCCGTTGAAAGAACTACAAATGAAATATCATATTATAATCATCTTAACAAACATTGTTATTGAAATTAATCATATTTTTTGGAGAATCATCAGGTCGGGGCGTGTTGCACATTTTCAAACGTACATCAGCACGCATCGAATCAGAATGCCTTACTAGTTTAGGTTCTTTCAACCGTCAGGCTTTATCAAGCATGACAAATGCGTGGGCAGCCCAGAAAAGGAAAGAATATAGACTCACCCTGAAAGAACAGGCCTGCCGCTACCAACAAATAGCTTAGAAGTTCATTGTTGTACTCCAGGCAGCTTCCTCTGCCGCTACACGTCTCTTCCCACAAGATACAGGTCTTGTCAATAAATGCACCGAATATAACAGGACCAGGCAAAGAACCAAACATACTCAGAAAAAGCCACTGCAGACCTAGAGCGTATGTCCGTTGATTATCTGGCACGCATCTGAAATAGAATATAAAGTTCAGCCGTGGAAACCAAGTTCGCAGTTATTGGCAGACGTTGTTAGGCAACCTCATGTAACCTATTTACAACGGTTAACCTAACAGTTTGAAAATGAGGTTTAAGGTGAAATCGAACTCCAGCTCAATTTACTTGTTTTCTAGAGTGCAACAGTCGAGTGCAGGCGACTCAAAGTTCAATTTTCGCCGTTTGTCGCAAAGGCCATGTGCAACCTCTCATGTGTGTCGAAATTACAGTTAAAGCCAGACGTATTGAGACCGGTTTGAAGTGCGCGCGATCTCAGTGATTTGGCAAGCTTGATAGAGATCACGTCAAAACAATTAAAAGCTACTAAAAGGTCAAGAAATAAAACAAAAATGATCGAAAAACATACACGGATAAAATGAAAAAACCTTAAGACAAAGATTATATCCTCATCATAAAAAAAAACTGTTTTACTCAAGAAAACAGAACATGGAAGTCATAAAATTGCAACGATTCCTTGGGAAATATCTTAATTCCGATTGAAGGCAGATAGAAAATGGCTTTAAGCGCTTTGACACGATGACTACATTTAAGGAACCCACCTCAAAACCACAGTTTTGTTGGGCGTGGCATTCATAAAATTGAAGATTAGTAAGACCACAGCGCCGAACAGAAATGGAATCAAATTCTTACAGTCTCGGTCACATGTTCCTTGTGCAGCAGAACCATAACGAACGGTACTGTCTGGGGACGAAATACAACGGCAGTTCTCGTACATCTGCAGCGTAACGATGAAAACCAACCAGTCAAAACATTGAATACACACATCTATCAGTCAGTTCTCAATTTATCACTTAATCGGTTCACCAATCGGTCAGTTTGTCAGTCAATCGGTCAAGTAGTCAATCACTCAGTATGAGGTCAGCCTGTTAGACCAAACAGCAAACTAGTCGGCCAGCCACCCGGCTGGCTAGTGCATCATCTGGTCAATAGTCAATCAGTCTGTCAGATCCGCTAGCGAGCCAGCCGGCTGCCTAGTTAGTTCGTCAGCTGGTCAACAGCCCTTCAATCTGTCAGATCAGCTAGCGAGCCTGCCAGCCAGCCAACCGGCCGACCCAATCCACAGGTCAGTCAGTCGATGAGTCAATTACTATTGAGTTTCCGACAAATTTCAAGTAGAAAGTTAGGAGTCAATCTAACGTTGTTTCTACCTCTTTGTCGGTTACTTTCTTCTTTCCATCTTTTACAATTCTTTTGGTGCAGCCAGCATGGCATGGTGAGAAGTAGGACACCTCATCGACTCCACACACGGGGTCATACTCAAGGCTGTTACAATGACACAGGTTGTTACAAGGAGAAGACTTGTTTATATCCACAAGAGTGCTGTAAAATGAACGAAAAACAACAGGCTCTATTTAAGCTCTGAGGAGGGGAAAACAAACACAAATAAAACAAATACAAACTTTGACCACCAAACTGAGAGAAATACTTCATACTTCATCTGCCCTTACAAGTTTCGCCTTTAGCAGCGGCCTTCAGTGAGGTCTTAGAGTCTAAGCAAGTGAAAATTTAAACCCAAATGAGGACCAAGGAAACCAATCAGTAAGCTAAATGGCAATTGTGGAAATATCATAATTCCAAACAGAGCACTTCCGTCATTCAAGCTTTAAAAAAATTGAAAGCAGCAACGAAGTGAAAATTGCACCACCGCATGATGCATTTTTCTACACAAGGCCTTGCGAGAATGAAAACCAGTTATTAAACATGCCACAAACCCCTCATAAAACAGTTTACAACTAAATCCTCATTCGTAAGACTCGTTATTGGCAAATGTATGATGCAGAACTGTCTCTTTACCTATTGTTGTAAGGATAACTAATACCAGCTAGCAGCGTCGTCTTACAACCGGGAATTAGAAAAGTTAGCACAGCCCAAGTACCAATAAATTGAAAGATGAAGCAGTACTTGGCAGCCATCTTACACGACCGTCTGACATCAACTCTCTTGATTAGGTAACTGCCCAGGAATATACCGCCAGCAGTGCCTGGGATGATGACAATGCCAGAGAGGATTCCTGCGAAAAAAAGATTTGTATTGTCTTACAATATATGGTTTGAGTTGATTACACCGCCATTACTCATTCCGCTGTACCCCGGCCCTGATACTCGTCATTCTGACGAAAGGCTAGCACTCAAAACATCAGCCTACAAACTCTTTACGGTGGCCAATTTACATTATCAACTCGGTTTATAAAACCAAATTACCTCTTGTACGTCCCTCGTTTAGAGGGATCTGGAGGGATCCTGCATCTATTAATTAGTTAATTTGGTTAGGCAGGGGACGTTAAAGAACCCACTCACGAGATTACTGTGATGTGGTCTGGCCTGTTTACTGGGAATTGGGGGGGAGGGGGGATCTTCAAATAAGTTTCCTTCGATTGTTTGTAAACTGCTGATGCAGCCCCGCTAAAGTCCCCCGAAAAGTGTTGTGATGCGCATTTGATCATATCCACATGTTAATTTGCGCAATATAAATATTAAATTATTATTATTATCATTATTATTATTATTATTATTATTATCATTATTACAGTTTCAAATTCCTCACAAGCTCCTTTTCGCTGTCAAACTTAAAGATTTTATTTCAAGAGAAAAACCTACCCTTACGGAAAACATCGATTCTCAAGAATTTTCCAAGAAAACTTTTGTTTGTCTGAATTCTACACTCACCTGCCGTTGAGGAAGACTTTCCAAATTGCGACTGGATAAACTTCGACACAAAAGGTCCCAGCCCTGTGGCGATGAGTGTTGTACAGCAAAAGGCGCAAGTATTGAACATGAACGTTTTGTTAGTAAGGATAGATTTGGTGGCTGGTAAAATATCCTTCAGTCGGCCCTGAATGTGCTCATCACGAGGCGGCAAAAGTCCTTCTCTAATAGCAGCTAATCTTTGTTCACGGGCTCCTGGCATCTCTCTGGGGTAACCAAGAAGTGCTATAGAGGTACATAACAGTAGTAGACCCCCGAAAAAGTACCCTAGCCACCAGGCCCCAATCCAGCGGGGATCCTCGGGTGTCAAGTCAACTCCAGGAGGCTGGAAAAATATTCCATCACGTTACAGATAATGTAATTCCATCATTGCACATCAAAACAAGGTATCTGAGTCTCTGTACTTTCTACAATTCTCTCCGAGACACTTAAGGTAAGAAGTGAAAAAAAAGTAAAAATTGGCACTGTGTCCCTAAGCCACTGAATGAACTGCAGGACGACAGTGAAATACGGAGCGATACAAAGAATCATGAAGCAAAAAAAAAAAAAAAAAAAGAAAAATGACCGATAAAAGATAGGACTAGCAATATTTGGTCTTGTTAAGACTTTCCACATTATGGCTTTCTACAGCAATTTTTCTCTCACCTGAATCAGGTCCACCCACACATTAAGAAGGGACCCTCCTGCTACGTAACCAATTCCAGGACCAAAGAAAGTTGCTATAAACCACACCCCAAGATACATGGGCGCTGCCTTTGGGTTCACATTTTCGTCGATATAAGCCGGGCCAAGCGTAAACAGAGGCGTGGTTCCTGCCCCTAAAAGAAGCTTAGCCCCCACAAAAACCAGCATATACTTCCAAGCTGTGTAACCTTTGGCTTCAGCGCACACACCGTCATCTGTAGGTATCTTTGTACTGTTAAACCAACAAGTTTGTATGCTTCCACTCGTTTCAAGTTCAAGAGGGGTGTACTTGCCGACAAGGACATGAGGTAAGGCGAACAACAAACATCCCAGACTAGTTACTAATGCTCCTATGCCCAGCCAGCGGGCTTTGTTCCTGTGACCTCCAAAGTAGCTAATAAAGATGATCAGAATCAGTGCAGAGACGTCATTTGCTGCTACAATCATACCGGTCTGTTTGCTGGTGAGTTTGAATCTCTTCTCCAACGAAGTAAGACCAGCAGCCGTTAGACCTGTCACAATCATACCTAAAACGACATTACCCACATTCAAATTTTCATTTCCGATCATCAGATTCTTGGCAAGTAAGAGTTCCAACTCAGTTTACCAAGTGTTTAGAGACGAAGGAACATTCTCTTTTCCTTAAAAGGGATGCTTGTCAGGTGCGATTCATGTACTAGTGCCTAAGTGCTCTTCTGTATGAAGAAAATCTATTTGAGAGCAGGTTTTTCCCCAGACTTCACAAACGACAAGTAAAGCAACGAACTGTCGATGTGGAGTTCAAATTTATTCGTCAACAACAGTTGCGACAATGATTTCAGAACCATATGGAGGTGGTTGGTTAGCGTAATAAGGATCAAATGGTCCCAGTAATAAACTGAAACAATCAGTTCAATCTTAAAGAATTCCACAGAAAAGAGTGAAAAGATAACAAAGGAACAAAACCAAGTATACTTCTCGAGGAGAGTTGTCTTACCTTGCATGAAAGAGTATATGGTGAGAAACACAAGAAACCATTTTGGCGTGTTTAGTCTTTGAAGAATTTTAGGTCTGAACGATCTCCAGCCGCACAATAGAGCTCTCTCGTCTGGCTTCGCTTCGTCCGCTTCCATATTCAGAAAAATGAAGAATTTACTGCTTGTATGTCAAAGTTAAGGCCCGTAAACATGGCCCTGAAAGGAAGAGAAATCTCAATATTAATACAACTTTCAACTTTACTTTATTTAGCACTCACGTTTTAGTTACAATATTAACATAAAAAAAAAAAAACAGGAAAGGATACATACTAAAAAATTAAAGGTAACAGTGTTCCATAGTTCGCGAATGGAGGCTACGAAAACCGCGAGGTTATCGAGTCACCCTCCATCTCTTTTGGATTCACATAGAAGAAACTGGTAGTAGAGGGACGGATTACTAAATTAAATACAAGATACTGCGGACTGAAAATTACATAGAACAAAACTTACTCCTGACTAAGTTGTCTTTAAGTTTGATGGTAAAGCAAACGGATCGGTGCTATTCCTGTGGGGAACTTTCGTCAGTCGACACTACGCTAAGATTCGTGCATCTACAGCAAAGCGGTGAGCACTCCTTTCATTTTCCCATAATTATGAAAAAGCACGCATGCTGAAACGACCTCTTAGGTCAAATACAAATTTAAAGTACACAGCACCATTCTTCGAATTTTGCCGATTATCATTATTAACCTGCAGGCATCAGTCCGAACCATCGTCAAAATATAAGGGAAATACAAGCAAATGATTCCTATGAGCCTAAATTAAATCCACACTGGTGATTACCGCATAACGAAACCATCGTTTTAGCAAGGAAACAAGTTATGCCAAAATAACAACCCCAAGAAAGGATAGTCTGAAACGCGCTTGTTCATAGAAAAGGCGCCATACAAATAATAAATGTTATTGTAATTAAACTAAGGAATCATTGAAGTAAAATTGAAGTTTACAATTTGCAAGATCTCTGGTCCCAGACCTTTCTATAAGTCCCTGTATCGAGAAATTCCGCTCTCTACAGAAACAGAAAACTTATCTCCTTCGACCACACAAGCTGTTGATTGGTGTCTAGATAAAACCATGAATTACACCGTATATTACGAGAGTTCATAGTGTGTTTACTCAAAGATAAAATTTTGAATAATGTGGATGAAGCAAATTAGAATTGAGCAAATATCATTACTTACGCAAGAACAGCTGGTGGAATTTCCCTCTAAGACATATTAAACCGGAAATTGGGCTTACAAAAATCCCCCTTCCCACAATTAATACATATACTTGACAACAAATATGTCAATCTCTCCTAGTTCCGAGTAGAGCCTGGATTTTAAGGCGAGAGGAAATAAACTGTCTCCGTGCGCCAGTCTTCGTATGCGCTACATGATTATCTTGTCTAGACGGCTAATTTTCTTTAGAATAAATTCCAATAATGACGTGCAAGTGAAAGCACTTCAAACAGAATTATTACAAGGTCGACGTAGTCTAAAGAAACTTTACTTATCACAAACTGAATCAAATTCACAAGCTCCTAATTTCAGACTTAGCTTATTCTCATTTTCATTTGAACAAGTGAAACTTATCGATATAATTACTACAGTCGACCACAGTACGGAAACAGATTGTTAAAAAAATCAAAACCTGAAAACGACTGATCAGCAATTACAAACAAAGGAAACATCGCCGTTGACAAATAATGATTTACACTGAATCAATTTCGTACACGATGTTTGGTGAATTAAAGGAAAAGAATAATGAAACTTGTCTAGTTACAAAATAAAGTAAATGTGTGCATACTTTCCTGGCAAAATGCTGTAAACTATAACAAGTAAATTCCCACCCGATAAAAGCATTCGTCTTAAATGCGAAAGGAATTCCCTCTAACACATTTGCCCGCAGTATTGTTTGAAATTTGTTGCGAAATTGGTCGTCTATAAATTCACCTGCTTTCTCCGCAGTCGTTCGCCTATTCGATTTTAAGCGCGATTGTTCTTGAAGAAAAGCCAACCATTCTGGCTGATTACCAATCCACCGATAATTTTCAAGGTCATCTCCTACACCGACACCTGCCATGATCATTCGAATTCTTACACAGTCTCGACACGTTTGTCTCTTGGAAGGTTTTCTCGACATCCACAGTCCAAGGCATTCGCAACAACAAATATTCCGAGTACCGGCTTTACGTGTTTCTCCCATCAAACCTAACGAAGTTCAACGTTCAATACCGTGACACTGTTTCGCGAATATTTGATTTCTACCAACTACTCCTTGAATAATCAAATAAGGAATCTCACCTCCGAGAAACTTCGAGTTGAAGCCAAACGCATCCTGACAGAACTAATTTCATCACAGCAAATAAAATTTATAAGAAAAAGCAGGCCTACTAATGGACCATACATAAAAACAATACCAGCTGTATTTCTGGGATGATATCAAAACTTTATGTACATTGTAATTCGTAGAATACAAACAGTGGGTTACCTGCTCAGGAGGCGCAATCACAACTACTGGCCACGTTTAGGAAAATAAAACGAAAACTTAAATACACTGATAAGACGAAACAAACTCCTCCTGTTGGCGTATTGACGAGTTGGTACATAAAATTATTCTAAAAAGACTGTTATTGAAAATTCTTCCATAACCTACCATATTGCGAAATAGCGAGTGCTGTTATTGGTAAAACAGTTCGTTTGCTTGGATTTGTCTAAACAATGGTTTGACGTCACGACAATTCTTTAACCTCAAAAACAAGTTGATTACATTTTGAAAATTTAGCTTAAAGTGATTTGTGCTTCGCATCTCTTTCAACGTCAATTCTCTTTCTACAGAGTCCTTGCTGTACAATTTTCTCCTGGAGGAAAATGAAGGAACTTTTAAATTCAGAGTTCTGAACAAAATTAGGAAGCAACTGCTATGCGATTTGCGAATCGCTAGGACATGGAAAGCAATATAGGCTTTCCATATCAGGGTTTGTCCCATGGCAGCCGTTAGACACTCACTCCAACGATTACTTTTATCTCTAATTCACATCACCTCTACATTCAAGGAAAAGAATGAAACTTACACTTTTCTTATTGAAAGTTGTTTGAAGTAATCCAGAGCACAATACGTTGGCCAATCAGAAAGCACTTCACGTGTGATGAGCCCTTTGCAATCCTACAAATGAACGGCCTGGTCAGTGATTTGTTGTTTGGTTTTAACTGCAATTTCCCCAGTTTTACCGAGTTCTACCCAAATCAATATCAGCTAAAGCTCATGTCGGTGAGGAATTAGTTAAAACGATACCGACTAACCGCTTTCGCTAACCCCCTTGGGTGACACTGTTTCATACAATGACATTGACAAGTAAACCTAGATTTTAGGAGAACAACATGAATTACATCAAGTTATCAAGCTCACTCAGATTTTCCTAGGAGTTTTCTCAGATCCCAGAGGCCCGGTTGACTAATAAATTTAGACTAGAGCTCCATAATTTGATCTGACGATACAATCGAACGATAACGTATGGTCATACTTATCTAAACTACTGTGGTAAAACAACTATTAATGAAATTGAAAAAAAGAAAAACAACTGGAATTCCCAATGACCATAATCACTGTTAGTAATAATCTAAAGGATACCTTGATAAATATTACATGTTCTGAATAAATCACTCGGTGGAAGAAAAAAGTTTGCTAAAATCGTTAAGGTTACAATTTAAAAAAACTTTGCATTTGGAAAAGTGGAGAAAAATTGTCTGATGCATTAAACACAACTAACCGTTCTTCATGAAAATTTTTAGAGGAATGAAGTGAATATTTGAGAGGACTTTGACAGAAAATCAACAAAAAATTATGATATGTTGTAGTTGCTTACAGTTATCAAAATCGATATAAATACTCGGTAGCTGCAAAGAAACCACCGGTGAAACTGTACAAAGGGCACATTCTATAGTGATTTCTATCTATAAAGTGCACTTTTTATACTGAAATAATGCGAAAAATATCTCCTACGTATTTCCTTCGTGCAAAAGCCACAGCAAATAACTGATTTGGTCTTAATCACCGTAAAGAATGTGGCTTGAAAAATCTTTCACAATGTGGTGAGTACAAGCAAACACTTGCCACAGCAAAACCATATTCTCCTATCCGTAACAGCTTGCTAATCAAAGTGAAATCAAGTGCTAAATAACAAAGCTGAATCCAACCAGACTAGCAGAGAAGTGAATAATTTGACAATATTAATAATTTAATCTGCTAGGGGCGACATAACACAGAGACTCTACACTCGTTGTACGTGTGCACAATTCTGAAAATTTCAGCGGTCCAAGCCATACCTGGGAAGGTATCGTTTAAAGTCCTGTCCCAGAGCAAAGAAACATTCCTTTGTTACCGATAAAGAAACCAGCTAGTGTTATTTACGTTTGACTAGCTTGGAAACATGTTCAGTTGTATAGTTAAGTAATACTGCTGTTGTGAAACGATGAGCCCTTGTCCTTTTAAAAAATCACCGAAAAAGATACAGCTTAAATTGGCTGTGATCCTAATGAATAAAAAACTTGGGTAACTGAAAAACACACAGATATGTGCCTCAATAGGGAGTGCACGAGAGGTAACATGTAACTCACAAACGAAGCATGGCTGTTCCAAAAAGCAAATTCCTTTTTTTTAGTTGGAAACAAAGAAAGAACCAAAGAAAAATTCGAATTTTTATAACACAGTAAACACAACAATATCAACAGTGGAATAATCCTTCAAGGTAAAGGAATCTTTTTTTCACTTTCGAACAGTTTTTCGGTTAGGTAAAATGACTACCACGATATTACAATCAATAAATGACAAATTTTCGGTGCTTTTTACAGAAAGCTAGATGACCAAAGTTTAGAAATAAATTGATTACTTAAATGATGTCTAAAGAATTAGAATTTCAAAGTGAGACTAACAAGCAGAGGCTTCTCAAAGAGACAATACTGTTATGGTAACTACACAATTTCAAAAGGAAAAAACTTTTAAATAACCTCTACAGAGGGCACATTGCATTTTTTTCTAAACTAGGAAACACAAAGGCATTATTATATACAACCTCACTAAAAACAAAAGGGAAA
>NC_142519.1:32470714-32493214 GCF_964205215.1 Stylophora pistillata | reverse complement strand
GTTTTTTGGCGATTTCTGCCTTTTTGGGCTTGTTTTGCCATCACAGTGATATTTCGGAATATTTAGTGTTTTAAATGGACCATATTTTGTTCCCCATACTATTCCTTATAACGCATTCAAATTCTCAACGGTTGCTCGCGTAACACCGCGTCACACAACGCGGGACGCTTTCATGAAATAATCCTTCGCTTTTGCCCGAGACGTGAGCTTGGGACGCCTGTGGTGGGATCTGATTAGGAGGGGTTTGTCTAGTGACTCATTTACCGTGATCGGGAATTCCGTGACCATGATCGTGAAGAGACTATTCACGGGACGATACAACCTTGTCGGTGAGCGTTACAGAAAAACCGGGATTAGACAAAAATCTTAACTTTTAATTAAAACCTTCGTCTCTACATAACAAACAAAACAAAACCAAAAAATCAACCATCAAGCAAAACAAAGAAAGTCTGGACGAACTTGTACATCAGTTTGAATCTCTCTGGCTATTTGAGAAGCGTTCCTTGCTCTGTGTTTCTAGAGTTATTCGCTAATTTAGTTTATTCAGGAGAAGCTTTAGCTTTAGTAACTGTTATCTGTCCGATGTGACGTCGGTTGGAGAAGTTGTTATTGCGCGTGCCCATGTAACAGTACTGCCCTGGTTTCGTGATGCGGAAGCATGGCGGGTTACAAGAGGCTGGGGCGTTGTTCAGTTGAGCCTGCAGGGCTCCGCCAGTATAGCAGCCTTTGTTAAGGTGAAGATTTAACTTGGCGGCATCAAATTTGTCGACATGGTCAACCACTTCGAGCGGAAAGCTGGAACACGCTGCTGGTTTGAGAGATTGGCACCCTTCCTTTATCCAGCAGACGTTGGTGCGATCAGTACCTGAATTGAAATTATAAAAAGTATTTTAAGCGGTATACTTGTCAGATTGAGTTCACTCGGCTGTGTTTTACCAATCAGTGGAAGCACATCGATTAGACATCGAAAACTTTCAAGTTTAATTTTTTTACGTCGGTTGAGTCCCTAATTAATTCAAATGTGCAGTTTTTTCCTTACGCGCTGTTCCTTCTCCAGCATTGTTCTGATTGTTGTTTGAGCCTACGGATAGGAGCAAGAAATAGGTAAACTATTAGAAAAATAATTAAACAAAGAAATTGAAAATGGATAAAAACGAATAAATAAACAAACAGTTCAAAACAGTTCGTTCTTTCTTACCGGACCAAACGAAACACACTACATCATCTGTTGTAACAGTGAGGCGCTCAGGGTTAAAGCGATATTCCATGGCTGGATACGCCTGCACAATGTTTCCTCTCTTGCCCATTCCATTGATGTAGAAGATGCTGCTTCGCTGAAATTTCACAGGCAGTATGCTGCGTGGTTTAAGGATCATCACATGACTTCTATCTTGGAAAGTTCTGCTGAGCTGGGCAGTGTTCAAAGCGATTTGTAGATCGCTCTTATTGTCAGTTGTTTTAGTTTTCGGATTGTTTTTAACCCTGTGAAGAAAAGAATACTAATAATCGATATGTAAACGATAGTTTCCCACTTTAGTCTTTTTGTGAATCGGACCAATCGGTCTAAACGTTTTGGACGCGTAAGTTTACCAAGGTATAATCCAGTTTGGATCAAATCCCTGTGCTGCTTGTTTTCTTTCCATTCGTTTTTATTTTATTCGTTTTCATGGAGCTTCATGACGTGGAACTAACGGAAAAGCCGTCAGACCAAAGATCACGAATGTTCATTTATTTATGTTATGATGGTAAAATGCTGGTGTTGTAAAATAGGAGAGTAAGGCGCTCTCTGGTTGATCATGATGAATAACTAGTGAGTGTTAATTATAGGGCTGGATTTTCAATCATTCAGGATAATAAAAATGTCACATTCACTTCTGTTACCAACTTCACCTAACACCTTGGTTTATACTGAAATAACAGTTAGGGGAAGTACTAAGTATAGTAGTCATTTATATTCATTGAGTACTTACTCGTTATTGTTTTTAGCAGTAAATTCACGCGGTGCGTCACTAGTGGTTATATTGTACCTGACAAAAGAATGAACGCCACTTTAATTCTTTAATTTTAAGTTTACAAAATTGGTTCAACTGAGAATCTCTCGTTTGAGCCAAAATAGGCTATTTTAGAATTTTACAAGATACGACTTTCCTGAAAGGTTTTATGCATCTTCAGTATGTATGGGAACTCTTAAGCTGGGAGCATCGTAACGAAACACTTTTCAGGCGGCGATAACAGATAATCTCACCAAAAGCTTATGGGTTGTCCAAGTATGATTACCGGTGTGCCGTAGCGCAAACATGTAGCTATCCTGCCTTCAGTTACTGGGCCTAAGTCCAGTTATTTGTAATTCTTGTGAGCTATCATCAGCTCACTGAGACCTGGGGATCAGCAGTTTTTCGATGAGGTGACATGAAGAGATCTTAGGATAAGTCCAACCCTTTCTCCCGGCCATCTCTGGTACGTATGTATAAAAAGAGAAAAGTTTGTCACGATACAGATCCCTAGCGCTGTATTCGAAGTCCTGTCTCTCGTTCTCAATGCCCCTCCGCCTTTACTTTCATCGGCACACGCCTAGAGTCAGGGGGATGATCAGTTTTCTCACCTGATTCGTATCACGCAGCGTTGGGTGGTGTTTGTTGGAAAGCAAGGAACCTTCCACTTGTAGGACGAAAACTTTCCTTCCCATGATGTTCATTCCGTTATGATTAACGACAGTTGATGGGGCGTAGATCACCTCAGGAGGCTTGTGAACAAGAACAAACTGCTCCTCTTGATCAGCTCCTTGCGAGATCAAGTGTGGTTCGTAAGGAATGCCTCTTGCCAGTTTCATTTCGCCCACATTATGGCAAGTGCTCAACACACCAGCAGTTTTTTCAATATAATTCGTGATGAATTTTGTCCAGGTTCCTCCAGCCTTCTTGCATTGTTCTGAGGTGATGTATTTTGCAACACACTTTTTTGCCAGAACGTTATAGTGGTCCCGTGGACAGTTTGGATTACCAGTAAGCGTGGTGGGCATTACACACAAGTCTAAAACACGAGATTTAAAGGAAATTTTCAAATGGATTTGCCCTTTTATTGCCATTTTAACGATTATGTACTTTACTTATAAAACCCTTCAGATCAAAACTGACTTACATTTGTATCCATATTCAGGGCTGTTTACGTATTCTTTCATGAGTTGCTCTGTCTTTTTATCACTGACCATGATCGCAATGTCATTCCAAGGATTAGGGCCCCAGTAAGGATAGTAATCTCGTTCCTCAGGGACTTCGAAGCCCCTTCGTGTCCCAGCAGGATTCTGTCGCGTATAAATCGGCAGATTACCTTTAAGTTGCTGGTCAGCAGTGAACAAGCCTGAAGCATGAGTAATAGTGTAATGTGTCGTAACTATAAAGAGAGTGACTCACTGAGATTCATTTTTGTAAAAGTCGACAGTTCTGTATTTCAGTTTGTTTAAACCTCTTACCTTTGTTTCTCTCTCTTCGGTAATACGCCTGATAATAGTTGGCTGGTTCGTGAAGTCCTCTGTCTTTTCTTGTGTAAGCATTCTCTCTCACGTTGTTTGCAAAAGCTTGAGTGGCAAGATTCTGCCCGTTACGAATTGTATGATACTCAAACTCTTTGTTTACGTCTTTGGTTGCCATCTTCCCTTGTGGATAAGGCTGACACATGTATTGCAGAATAACTTGAGTTTCTACCATGTCATCAGTATCTGGTCCAGTTCCATGCTGATTTGTCCACATGATATCAACTTCGGTTTTTGCCTTAGCATCACATCCACTCATGTAATATTCCTGATAAAATGATTGGATCATTTCGAGAAAACATCAAGCAAAAGAAAAAGAAAGACAAGAAAGCAAACAATGAGACAACTGATAAATTACGATGAGCGAGTTTTACCTGTGGCAGCTGTCTGAACTCTTGAATGTTGTCTCCAGGATTTTTGTCCAAACTGTCTCCGACGTTGTAACCAGCCTTACCGTTATTCTTCGAAAGAAGAAAAAATCATCATTTGTAAAGTGAATTACATACTTTCGTAATTTTTTACTGTGTGGTAAAACTACGGTTTAGACTGGGATCATATCTACAAGACCAAGTGGTCAAACGTCTGCAAAAGTTCATTAAGCCATTTTGATTTTAATCTTTTATTAGCTGTAATAGTTTTGTGTGCTCTAAAACTTTAAATTTTTTCTCTGTTATCTCAAGTGAGAATCCATCGAGAACACTTCCGAAAAATTTTGCAGCCATCATCGATGTTATGCGAGTAGCTTCCTAGCTTTCCAAGCTGGTCAATATTCTGTTTTTCTTTCTAGCACCTGCAGCAGTAGCTCTATTGGCCTTTTTCCCCCGCTTTTCATGATAATACTGTTTGTCTCGCTTTATAATTTCCCCCATCACTTTGGGGCAGAGCAATACTACTGTTGGGATGGTGTTAGTGTTATTGGTGGCTCATCCTTACCCCTCCCCCGCAGCGTCCCTCCTGTGTATCCGACCATGACCGTGAGATCATTCCTATCCCACCGCCTGACCGACCCATTTGTAGAGAAAGGCCAAAAAATAAATAAAGATACGTAACCTTTTCCAGAAAATTAAGGTTCTGTCTAAAAGTAGATGATAGTGACTATATACTAACTAGAAATTGTTCAGTTTCATCACCTTATCTGACCTGTATATTAAATATCGGAAACGTTTGGGTTAGGAAAAGCCAAACGATGTAGGCTGCGCATGTTTGGCCGACCGATATCAGCCGACCACTTTAACCAGAAGGATGATAATAGAACAAAATGTGTTATGGAAATGGACTATGAGAGGGATACAGTGATGAAAGGCGAGTTTGTAATGACACTCTACCTGTGAATCAAACAATCTGTTTGCGTTTCTGACGTTATCTTGGTTGCCGTTCAAACGATTGTTGGATCCTGCTGGAGAATGCAAGTACATGTCCAATATACAAGGCTCGATAAGAATAGCCATGAGGCAGCCCCAAACAAAAATGTTCTTCATGACCTGTATGAAATGCAAAATATATTTTAATGAGAAAAATGAAAAAAACAAAAAAAAGAATGGGTGTACGTAAGTTGGCGAGTTTCTTCAGGTTGTCATGGTAACATACTTTTTTCGTTGTCACGAAATTTCAGTAAATTTTGTGGTACATGCGACATATACATTGAGAAAAAGAAGTAGCGGTATGGGTGAGTGGCAACCTCAGTCAACGAAAAAAACAAGAATGACATTATTTTAGTCAAAAGAATCTTATTCTTGTATACTGATCGTGACTTGTTCAGAAGTCGGAAAATTTTTCGAACTTGAGCAATCGCCTCCCTTATTTTTGGTCCCTTTGATTAACAGAAAGCCGGTCATGAAGAAGATTTAAAATATTTACTGATCATTTCTAAAGGTAAGATAGTTGAATATCATGAAATACCTCTTGGTTCTGTCGTACCACTCGAAGCTGTTTCTTGTTCAGCAACCTCTATAATTTGATATTGCGGAGCTCGAGAACTCAATCTGTTGACGCTTTCGACTAAAGTGGCTTCATATGACCTTAGCTGCTTCTAAATAGAAGCTCTCAGCTAATGTCAGTTTGAAACAAATCACTTGCTGGGAAGTCTTATCTGCGATTTGATAGGACAATAGATGAAGGAAACAAAGGCAAAATTGATTCAGCTATATTACAGCAAAGTTAATGATAATTGGTAACTTTCCAATTAAAAGAGTGGTTATTTGCCGCTGATCTCTTTTCAAAAATGCTCTCTTTTCATTGTACATTCAAGGTAATGCTTACAAACTTCGTCTGCAGTGTGTCCAAGAAACACACACGTTGTCGGCATGTGCATCCGTCAGAAATAATACTGTTATTTCCGTAACAAAGGATAAAAATTTTTCCGTATTCAACACTTGTATATAGAATGTTAGACACAGTTGGAGGTTACATAGCCCTCCTCATTGGACATCCACACTTCATACGATATAAGCCACGTATATGGCCGAGTAATTGATTAACAAAGCTTTACAATGGCTATTGCGGAAAATTTCAAGGCTAAACGTGTAAACAAGAATTATTTTTATATATTATTGACAGAGATAACCTGCAGTGTTGATTATAAATAGTCGTTATTGAAGTAGATAATTCATCAGTTATGGCTTGCAGTCCTGAAACTGAATATGCTTTAAGCAATTGAGAAAAACTTGGCTTCTCGCTCTTTTCCTTTGATTCTCCTTTTTCTCGTTATTACTGTGCTGTTTCATGTTCGCTTTTTGAGATTGGTCATAATTTTTCTCCTGCAACAACAGTCTTTATTCCGCAGAAGGTTATAAACATTTGGCTTTAAAGTTGGGTCACTGAAGGGATTTATAGAGCTCATCGATCAACGAACAGCCTGATAGCTGTTTGTTTGGTCATTTTAAATCAAAACTATGTTATTCTGAAAAACTACTATTTGCACATAAAAATACATTCTTGGTAAAAGGTCAACCGATTCAAAGCACGCAGCTGGAGGGATGTATTTATTGTAAAAATAGAAGTTTTCCGCATTCTTTTTCTTTAACAATGACTGTAGTGAGTGGTTATACAAAGCATTTTTGCTTATACAGAAACCTTCCTGTTTTGACCAAAATCTGTTTCAACGAGTCGAACAGGTAACTCGAAAAGCTCCCGTAACATACAGTGTTTATATTTCTGCCACAAAACGTGCTTTCCCGCGATAATTTCTTCTTGCAGCACTGACTCGTTAACGGTCAAACATTACTGAGTTGATTAAATGAATATTAAAGCCGCAAGTAGTTTAAGTATGCAATAATGAATTGATTACTTGATAATTAAACCCGTCAGTCATCTCAAGAATCTAATAATGCATTGATTAATGGAATATCGAACCCGAGAGCCGTGTTCGTTTTGAGAAGGCGCAGATCAATGTTTACATCAGAAACCTATTTCTTCAATCGCTAGACAATGATTTAGTTTAACAAACAATCGCTGTTGTGCGCGATGACTCTCACAGTGGCAAACCTAACATCCCTGCTGTTCTTTTCTAGTGCTCCAAACTCCAAATTGTTCCTCAAGCATCCCTTTAAATGTACTTTAAAACTCGAATGCAGACAACATGCCACCACAAGAGACCAGTAGGCTCCCGTTGTGGCTTTAGCATCGCACAACCATTGAAATGTTGCGACTTGCACACTTTTAGTGCAATGCTGTGTCAGTCAGGCATCTTCTATAACGACAACTCAGCTACTAATTGGTGAGGTTTGTCTGATTTCTTGCTTCGGCGTAAAATGGCTGAGTTTCACCTCGTGGTCAATTAAATCAGCTTTCTTATCAAGCGTTCTTTGAAACACAATGATGAGTATTGTGCTGCAATTATTTTGAACATTAATTTTTATCAATGCCATAAGGGAAAGAAAATGGGCGCCATGCTATTCTATTTTTTGACGATTAAAATGTGTAAAATGGTGGATAAATACTCTCTGAAAGATATGAAGTAGAGCCGAAATAAATATGTTTATAGGTGTGAATCAAAGGGAATTATATTTAATGGGGTGTTTTTTCAATCTGGTCAATAATCTTAAGAAATTGAAGGAAATTTGAGCTTCTCACTCTTTTCCTTTGATTTCACTTTTTCCCGTAATTACTGTGATGTATCCCGCTTACATTTTGAGATTGGTCAGGTAATTTTTCTCCTTTAGCAAAAGTCTTTATTCCGCAGTTCCGAGGGTGATAACATTTGGCTTTAAAGTTGGCTAACTGAAGGTTTTTATAGAGCTCACCATACAGTCTGATAGCTGTTTGTTGGGTCATGAAAATTAAAACTATGTCAAGTTATTCTAAATAACCACCATTTGTACAATAAACTGCCTTTTTTGGTAAAAGGTGAGCTGATTTAAAGGGCACAGCTGGAGGGATGTATGTATAGCTAAAAATAGAGGTTTTTCCGCATTATTTTCCTACAATAATGACTGTGGTGAAAACCTTGACCTGCAGTTATTAGAAAATATTCTACACATTTCTTTTTTCTTTGTTCCTACTATGTGGTATCTTTCAAGGTAATGAAGAACAACTAAATGAGGCTTTCAAAAAGCGAAATAGCTTTGTTGCACTCAGATAACATGAAGAAATAGACGCATGAAGTAAAGGAATGCTTAACTCCTAGACCAAAGTAATTTTTCCCTCACTGCAACTTTAAAATCCCCGACAAAGGCCCAATTAACCAATTTCTCTCAAACTTAATCAGATTATCATATCTTTCGAGGCTCATTCCCATAATTTTGAAAAATATGCAGTTTTCTCTTAATTCAATTTTATTTTCAAAGCTTTCATTCACTACCTCACCAATATAAGATCTGAGGTTGTTTTCATTTTATCTAATTCGACGTTATCATTGATGACACAAAAGGCAGGGCAATGAATTATCTCTGAGCGAAGAGAAGCTATAAATAACACTTACTTTCGTTGATAAGTTTACGACCGCAGTCACTAAACAATGTTTTAGTTTAATATACATTCCCTGTTGTGCGTGTTGAATCTCACAGCAGTAGACTAACCTCCCTACAGTTCTTTTCATGTGCTCCAAACTCTAAATTACTCCTAGAGCTTCCCTTTAAAGTACTTTAAACGCAATTTCTTAATTAAAAACTCGAACGCAGACAACATTTCCCCATGAGCTTCTATTGAGCTAACCGCCTCCCGGTTAGCTCAATGGATAGAGCGCTGGATTGTAGTGCGCGAGGTCGAGGGTTCGAGTCCGGCCGGACCAACACTCAAGGTCTTAAAATAATTGAGAAGAATTTGCTACCTTTCTATAACATCAAGAAATGGTTAGATATTCTAGTCTTCTCGGATAGGGACGAATAAATGGAGGTCCCGTCTCCTGCAGGGTTGGGGCAGGAGACGTTAATTTCCCACACACGAGATTACTGTGTGATGGATGTCCTCCCCTGGGGTGGGATGGGTGGGTTAAGACAGCAGGTCCACATCAGCTATTACAGCTGCCAATTTATCAACCTGCTTAAACAAATAAATGAACTTGAACTTGAACTTGAATTGTGGCTTTAGCTGAGCATTTGGAACATCGCTCTTAACGATTATGTAACTACTTACATATTGTCGCTTTTCGACCTTTTCTTTTTTGGTGCAATGTTGTGACGGTCAGCCATCTTCTTTATATTAAAGTTTCACCTGGCGGTCAATTTTAAACAGTTTTCTTGTCAGCTTCGTTCTTTGGAACGCAGTGATGGTCAATGATGAATGCTGTACTTTATTATTTCAAAAAATATTAGGAAATAAAGTTAGGTCCATCGACTTAAGTTTCGCGGCTTGGTTTCCGAGATGCTGCAGCCTTACACATTTCTTCCATTATGTCATTTACCCTCAATTGTGCGAAACTTTACCCTACGATATTCATTTATAAGTTTTAATGTACGATATTATCAACAATAGTCAGTTAATTTTTTAAAAATCTGGTGTTATTCATACGGCTTGTATCGACGGGCCTTGCTTATTGCGATTACGTAACGTCTTTTGATGGCTTTGAGAAATGTTCAAATAAAATGCATCTTTTAAAGCTGCTCTAGTAACTCTGCCGAAAAGAAGCTTTCGAGTTTCTGATAGTGGGGGCTCACCCAAAGGATCGACAGCGTGGTGCAGCAACTTTTGATTTCAGTACAAACGACACAGAATAAACTGCAAGCAAAGATACCGTCGGAAACCCTTTATTAATGACATCACCAGCAATTTAATACAATGTACTTGGTTCGAATAATTTCCCGGCTGGCACCGGCGGCATATCTCAATAGATCACATCCCCACCCCTCCCTCCTCTTTTTAAAACAAGTATTTCTACCACGCTTGTAATGTGCATGAGGCCGCAAAATAAATCGTGAAACCGGCTCAGCAAACTAAATGTTAAATGATTCGCTCTGACGAAGGGCTAACTCTCGAAACGTCAGCTTTGAAACCCCAATTTACATTATCAAATCAGTTGATAAAACTAATAAAACCCAAAAATGCTAGATGTTGGTTTGATAGATAGATAGATACTTTATTATAAACACCTTGCAGCCATGGGCTGAATTACGGAATATTTACAAGTACAGATGATAAAAAGGACGTGTAAAATATTACAACTTTGTCGTTAAGAAAGAAGGAAAATTATCTACATCTTATAAATATGGCTAAAAATAAAACTATTCTTCAAGCGCTCGGTTTTGCATATGGGGAGAGTGAAATCACTTTTGCGCCTCAGTGCGTATCTACAACTCTTCCTTTGGGGGAGGAGGCTGTGGAGTCTATGGGTGGGGTTACGGACTATCTCGTCAAACAGGTTGGTTGAGATTTTTTCCCTCCTCTCGTGAAGTTTCGGTAGGCCAGCCGTTTCTAGTGCTACACAATATGACAGGTTAGGATAGATGATTCTGAGTGCCCTTCTTTGGATCCGTTCCAAATCTTCACTGATGTAGTTTGGTAGAGAACGGTGGAATACAGGACTTGCGTATTCCAAGACGGGCCTAATACATGTCACATAGAATTGCACAAGTTCGCTTGGTGCAACTCCGGATCTCTTGAGTTGTCTCAAAAAGTAGAGACGAGAGGTTTGTGCATACAAGTAGCACAACAGTTCTATACGTACTCGGCCCAAGTTAAAACAATAATACCTACTAAAGTTATGAGGCTAACTACCGGTAAGTTGAAGCTAGTGATATAGCAATCGATTCTACAATAACACGAGCTAACTTACGAGTAGAATCCATATTAAGTCCATGTCCTGTTAAAACCCTGGTCAAGAGAGCCATTCGGGAACAATACGTACATTTTCAAAAATTGGTTCACAGTCACGTTTAATTCAGCTCTTCATTCGCGAGTCGCGTTAAAAAAATTAGTTTACATGGACAAAAAAAACGATCTTATCATCTTTAATCACGATTCACGAATAAAGAAGAAATCAATCGCCCAATCAGGTTTCAAGTAAAAAGTATGAGGGACCCTCTTACTTCGAGCCCTGATATAATGGAAAAAGCTGATACCCAGCAGTATTAACTGCAGTAATTCCAATCAAACTAACAAACAAAGAAAACGAGGGAAACCCTGTTTAATGGGATCACAAACAATTCCCTACAATGCAGAAAATCTGACTCCCAACAGGGTTACCTCACTGCATTCCTTGCTCTGTGTTTCTAGAGTTGTTCACTGATATAGTTTATTCAGGGGGAGCTAAAGTTTCAGTAACGGTGATCTGCCCCATGTGACGGCGTTTGGAGAAGTTGTTATTGCGCGTGCTCATGTTACGGTCAGTTTCCCAGGCTCCTTAAGAAGGAAGCCTGACGGCGGGTTGAGGGAGGCTGGGGCGTCATCCACCTTAGGACCTCTTTCTCTTCTCGTCCTTTCTTCTTGTAACATCCAGTGTTTAGAGAGAGATTCAACTCGTGTGCATTTGCAGTTTCTACTTCAGCAACCACAACCTTATTTTCCAGACCTAAACATTGTCCGTGTTCTGGTTTAAGATTTTGACATCCTCTCTCCCCTTTTGAATAGTGTGTCCGGATCCAACACCCCTTTGTTCTGTCTGCTCCCGCTAAAAAGGAATAAAAATTTTTTGAGGAGGAAATGCCCAGCCACTGGCATAAAGAATCGTTTTATTTCATTGACCATCCCAAAGAGAGTCAATGAGGTACTGGGGTTTTCAATGTTCAATTAAGATTCTTAAAAGCATTAAATGTACACCAAGCATGCAGGTTCAGATCTAAGCAAGACAAAATTTTTTATCCCTCGAGGATGCACAGAGTCGAACCTGCATTGCAGCGGCACCTTATTAAACGGTCACCCCTATAAGAGCGGTCGTGGTCACCCTTTACTGAATCCCAACGGCCTTTCTGTATCGTCTTCAACTTGCACTTCGCTTAAGAAGAATCACTCAAAGAAACTAAGAATGGTCTCTCACGTAAAATCAGATCTATATTTATCTCTCGAAATAAAGGTTAGTAAGTTTTAAAGGGTGTTAATGTAAATGTGCAATAAGAGGTCATGAGATAAAATGTTGTTTATTCATGCATCGTTTGTTTATGACACCCCTTTTCTGTGGAACCTGCATTTAACGGTCACCTTACCATTCTCCATGGATCGCCGCTAAATACAGGTTCGACTGTATTTATGTTCACGTTCTATTCCCACTAATGCTTTATCTCGAGCGAGTTAATTTTCCTCAAAGTTACTCACGTTTTTCCCCATCGCCGTCGTTGTTTTTAGGATTGTCGTTGGACCTATAAAAAGGGTTGGCATCGAAAAGTTAACTTTCAGGGCCCAACTGTTCGAAAGCCGAATACCACTAACCAAGGGTTAAATTTTACGCCAGATTTCTTTAACGGTTTCTCTAATCAAAGCCTTTATCAGAAAATTTTCCCTTAATTACTTTAGAGCATACCAATCATCAAAATTGTAGACAAAAATAATTAATGAGATAGAATAAATATATGAAAATCATATTTTTTTTTTTTTTTTTTTTTTTTTTTTGAACTGCGGTATTTGATACGTATGATGGACGATCCTCGCAGTAGATAGCGCTATTTGAGCAATAGCGAAATTCAGACCTGAATTTCGCTATTGCTCAAATAGCGAAAAAAAAAAAAAAAAAAAAAATATATGATTTTCATATATTTATTCTATCTCATTTATCACTTTCACGGGTTCATTACGAATCAACTTAACGGCCTGCTCTCAGTTGGCTTGTTAGCTCAATTGGTTAGAGCGCTGCACTAGTATCGCAGAGGTCAGTGGTTCGAGTCCCGTACAGGCCTGATTTTTTTCAGGTCTGAATTTCGCTATTGCTCAAATAGCGCTATCTACTGCGAGGATCGTCCATCATACGTAAAAATAATTAAGATAGAATAAATATATGAAGATCATATATTTTGAACTGCGGTATTTGATACCTATGATGCACGATCCTCGCAGTAGATAGCGCTATTTAAGCAATAGCGAAAAAATAGCGCTATCTACTGCGAGGATCGTGCATCATACGTATCAAATACCGCAGTTCAAAATATATGATCTTCATATATTTATTCTATCTCATTTATCACTTTCACGGGTTCATTACGAATCAACTTAACGGCCTGCTCTCAGTTGGCTTGCTAGCTCAATTGGTAAGAGCGCTGCACTAGTATCGCAGAGGTCAGTGGTTCGAGTCCCGTACAGGCCTGATTTTTTTCAGGTCTGATTTTCGCTATTGCTTAAACAGCGCTATCTACTGCGAGGATCGTGCATCATACGTATCAAATACCGCAGTTCAAAATATATGATCTTCATATATTTATTCTATCTCATTTATCACTTTCACGGGTTCATTACGAATCAACTTAACAGCCTGCTCTCAGTTGGCTTGTTAGCTCAATTGGTAAGAGCGCTGCACTAGTATCGCAGAGGTCAGTGGTTCGAGTCCCGTACAGGCCTGATTTTTTTCAGGTCTGATTTTCGCTATTGCTTAAATAGCGCTATCTACTGCGAGGTCGTGCATCATACGTAAAAATAATTAAACTGATATTTCCTTTAATTTATAACTTTCAGATCTGAAATCAAATTTCACGCTAACTCTGGGTTATTTAACGTGACCAGCTTTCAACAACCCGGCCGCGACTGTTATCATGAATATTGGGTGAACTTTGGCTAATTCTGCCCGAATTTGGCGATAAATAATTCAAGTCGAAAATAACGCGAGGATTTCTTTTTGTTAATGAATTCAGTGCTGAGTCTGTCTTTATAGTTGGATGATGGCTTAAGAAAATGCCTTGGTTGATTTTCCTACCTTTGAGACCTTTTATATACGAATTTAGCTGTCTCGCCACTCCATTTCACCTGCATAAATATTGTCCTTTCACTCTGCACTCCAGCACACCTATCATAATAAATACCATAGTAGCTACACGGCGGTTTTTGAGGATCTTGTTAAGATTTCGCCTAAATTTCAAAAGCCCTCTTTTTGTAATCTGTGAAGTTCACTTTTCCATCTCCAATGTTCTTCTATTTCAGCAAACTCTTTTTGTTTTTGTTATTTATTTATTTATTTATCTATTTATTTATTTTTTTTTTTAGGTTTTTCTCTGGTGCTGAGGTTTCATCAAGTAACCATGACGTGACTTATCAAACCTTACGTCACGAAATATTCCGTTCTGCGGACAAGGCTGGTTGGTTTATATGGTTCAGTCGAGGGGTAAGTACGTCACTACAAACAGACTCACCTGACCAAGCGAAACACAAGACATCATTTGTAGAAACAGTGATACGCTCAGGGGTGAAGCGATATTCCATGGCTGGATAAACCTGAACGATGTTTCCTCTCTTTCCCATTCCTCCGACGTAGAAGATTGTTTTTTTCCAATGATCTGTGAGCAACGATGTTCTTGGCTTCAAGTAGATTACATGTGTTCTGTCCTGGAATGTGCGACACAGTTGAGAAGCGTTCAAGGTTAATTTCAGGTCGGTACCATCAACAGCTTTTGCGTAAGGATTAGCTGTAACACTGGCAAGGAAATCATATCTCATAATCATTTTTTTCCAAATCTTGTTATCGCAGTCTATGGTTAGCGTAGAGGTGCGTCTCAATGAGGTTAACCGTCACATGACCAGGAATAAACCGCCGATCATTCAACCGTCAAAAAAAGCAAGATCGTTACCGTCAATTGGTTACCAACAAATCGTATTCAGGTATTTAGAATCAAACTTGAGTCAATGTCTGTAGATTAGTAACAGTCGGCTGAAATGATTCATGAAATATATTTCTATAGAAGTTTCTTCGGCTAAAGGACAGAAAAAACTTATCTCTGGAAAAAGCATTCGGTGACGTAATTTAAGTTGTGTATACTTCAAAGGGAATTGGAGAGTTTGCTCGTTACCTAGTTTCCTTCGCATGCGCAGTTTTTGTTTGGTCTCGTTATAGTAATTATTAGAGCCCATAGTAATTATTAGAGCCAGACTCCTCGCAAGCTAACTCGCCGGCTTCTAAAACTAAAACTAATAATGAAGGCCTCGCAGGCGAAGAATCTATCGTCAAAACGTCATAATAGCCAAGATATCACCTCACTGATACCTTGTGGAACAATAATTCTGTAAGGGGGGAGGGGTGGGGAAGTCGGACAATTGTGGTTGTGTCCCGATTTAGGTAAGGAGAGAAAAATATTTTGGTGGCCACGGTTTTTGCTAAAAAAAATCTCAAAATTGTTAAAAAAAAATCAATAAAACATATTAATGTAATTTTAAAAAAATTGTTCAAAAAAAAGGGAAACAAGTAAGCAAACAAATTAAATACAGCATTCTACAAAATTGAAAAAAATTAAAAAAATGTTTTAGCAGAGCACTCGATGGCACGAAAAGGAAATTCCCAGCTTTTATTCTCAACATGATCAGTACTCATGTTTACTCACTCTTTGTTATTTGAATCAAAACTCCTCGGTACATCTTTTGTTGTGATGTTATATCTGTCAATTTAACCAGTATGTCACAGTAAATTATATGAGATAGATAGATAGATAGATAGATAGATAGATAGATAGATAGATAGACAGATAGATAGATAGATAGATAGTTTATCGACTAAAAACATAGCAGCCATAGGCTGAATTACGTCTAGCTTACAATCACTAATATATGTAAATATATATATATATATATAAATACAATATGAAAACTATAAGGACCCTATAATATAATATATAATTAAAGTATAATTAAAAATTAAAAATATAAAAATATAGAAATGCAATGAAAATGCAGATTAATTGGGAATAAAATGTAACGAATGAAGAGATGACAAAAGACATGTGTCAGGCCTCGTCCCACACAGGTCCAAATAAACAGTCCATGATCAGACGCAGACAAAGCAATAGTCAAAGGAGGTCACCCGGCCATGCGCGTAACACATGGAGATAAAGGATCACATAAGTGTTGCATGATCACCAGACCGGAAGAAAGAATAATAAGCTTAAGCAACTTTCTTAAATTTGGTTAGGGGTGGAAAGAAAGAGACCATATTAATGCAAGGAGACTTATTCAAAATTATGGTTTATTTTCCGTGAACCTTCACCAGTCTGTGTTCTTCCTCGAGGAAGCGGAGGGGGGGGGGGAGGCTCTAAAATTAAATGAATCTAAAATAAAAAAATTAATCTTGGCTTCCCTCTCCTGATTCTCAACACGCATCGCTGAACAGTGTTGGAGGGAAAGTGAGGAAGTTTCCATTTGTATGAAGAAAACTTCCGTCCATGTTCGTGACATTGTAATTCACAACTGTGAATGGAGCGAATAAAACCTCTGGGGGGTCTGCCGGAACTAGATATTTCTCGTCTTCTCTTGTACCCTGTGTTATCAGACGAGGCTCATACGCCACACCCACCCTATCACTAGGGGTAATTCTGCTGTGTGACTTTTCTTTGAAGTCTGTTGTACTTTGATGCACTCTCCTCTTCCATTTTCACACGAATCCTCTGTGATGAACTCCGCAACACATTCCGTGTTTGGTTCTTTACGGGTTATATAAGGGCAGGCATCTCTTTTCGTATGTCCTTTTATGGCCTGAAAGTAAACCAAAGAGAGTCATTTTTCAACATGCCATGTATCAGTTTGAAAAACTTACCCATTTTACAAAATCCATCGCTTTCCACATGATCTGTCATGTTACTTTTTGTAGTATAAAACCTTTCAATTCAAAACTGACACACATTTGGATTCATTTTCAGCCCTGTTTACGTATTCTTTCATGAATTGCTCGGTGTTGCTATCGCTGACCATGATCGCAATGTCCTTCCCCAGTAGGGATAGTAATCACGTTCTTCTGGTACTTCATATACCCTTTGCAGCCCATTTGCGTTCTGTCTGGTGTAAATTGCAGTGTCACCGTCTAGTTCTTGATCGGCGGTAAACAAACCTGTTAAGTGTTTGAGAAAATGGAGCATGTTGTTGTGAAACAGATATAACTTAGCCAACAAAAAACGCAATAAATTAATGGTGATTTTAACAAGTATAGCAGATTCTTTATATCCATACAGGAACTTTTACTAATTACCACCCACCTATTAATTGTCGTGCGATTTCATCGGCTACTTTACGTCGCGTAATGCAAAGGTACCGGACAGTTATCACGCAATAACCCCCCCCCCCCCCAGTCTACTTAAAAATTTGACTTAGACTCCATCTTTTCCGTGAAAAGAAACAAAGCCAGCGGAAAAAAGCCAGCTCAAGGGTTTCATCATTTTATCTCTATGACTTTACTTGAAAGAAAAACAAACTCACTATATAGAGTCCAATGTTAGGGATATTAAAAAGCCAGTCGCAAATACACATCCACCATCAGATCAACAGCAGTTTTGCGTGATTCGAAAACTAATGGGAGGGCTATTAAACAGACAAACCCCTTTCTGGCTCGCTGGTGTGTCGGCTGACAATTTCGTTTTCCCTTGGCTGAGAGACTGTCCACAAAAATTTTACGTATAACCTCGAAATTCCGCTTTTCGGCCAAATATTGAATTTTCTCACAATAAGCAATTATTGGATGAGATTGAGTTTGATGCCGTGAATTATCAAAACTAAGGTCTGAGTTATCTGCCGAAGCTTAGGGTTACTTATCACATTCGCGAGTGTCCTTCGAGAAAAAATTCATACGCGCGCTACTTGAAAGAAATTCCTAACAAACTATACTGATCAGAAGAAAGATTAATAAATTCAGTTTACGATAAGAATATAATATAAGCGATTTTTTCATTCAGGAAGTGTCAAGAGCCAGTAAAGCGTGAAACGACCTTCTGTTGAATTTATCGGGTGTCGGATCCCGCAGCACGAGCAAAATGGCTGCACGGTCTTATTCACAAGGCATCAATCAACAAAAGTGAGTCAGGCTTTTCCGATATTCTGATTGGTTGTCTAGATATCCACATTTAGAGTTAGAATAGCCTAAAATTCGAGAAACGCGTTACGTAAATGGACGCCACCTGAAAAATATTTTAAATATCAAAATATCTCGACTCAGTTTCGTTTGTCATTATCCCTGGAATGTTTGGGCGAGATTTCTCGAAAATTGGTTGTCTACAAACCCTATAAAATCGCCAAAGTGTACGTATTTCTCTCAAAATCAAATGCGAGATTTTAGCTCCTAAACAAAAACAACTAGCGCCACACCAGGAGATTATCTCGCCTCCAGAAACTGCAAACCAATGGGAAGACGGGATCTCCTGGCGTCAATGACGATGGATGAAGATTTCCCAGGAAAAGTGACGCATTGCATACTCGTACAGCTTTCGAAGGTCGTTTTCTAAAATAACGGGTTTGTGTTCAACCTTCTCCAAACCCCGCCGTTTTAAATCAACACACTTTGCTAAATATACTTTGTTCGCCTAGGCGAATTCTGGGTCTTTGATATCGTCAGTTTCTTTTTGTCTTGAAATACTTGTTGAGTCCAAATCGTAAAGAATTCATGGGACTTTTCGAGTACGGGCTGCCATTAAGCCCCGGACGAGGGTCTTGGAAACTAGGCAGCCCAATATGATCGCCCAATATCTGCAGCAGATAATTTGGGCTATCATATCAACTTCACGTACTACTGTATATTGACTGAATGCTCTCGACCAATCAGATGTTTTATGGTAAGTCTAATGTATAATAATGTCAGTTATCAGCCGTCATACCAGCCGCTTGTAAGGGTTCCATCTTCTTGTGAAGCTGTAACTTTGTGTGGGACTTTAAACAGTGTCTTCAAATTCTCCCGGCTTTTGGGCTCGATTGCATTTAGCTACTTCAAATAAGCATTGCTCCAAAGTGATGTTCACCTCCGGTCGAAGGTTAGACACGGTTAAAAAGAGATTGAGTGAACCGATCAGGACACTAGCTCAGAATCGTAGTATTCGAGGTTGAAAATGTTTAAATTCTCGGTATTCGCAATTTAACTTAGTTTTTCATGATAAACCTTAATAGTTCTATAATTTTATGCAGTTCCATGATACTATATCATTTTAAACACTTATATAGCTTCTAGGTTTATTTATTTATCTTTTCTTTCGTCACTGACCTGTAAACTAGCTTTATGTAGCTAAGTGTCAGCCACAGTAATAAAGTATGTATATGTATGTATGTATGTTTGTATGTATGAAGTGCGATTGAAATTAATCTGGTAAAGTGATAAGTGAGATACTAAGAATATTTACCCGAATTGAAAAAGCCACCTTTGTTTCTCTCTCTGCGTCCAAAGGCTCTGCAGAATTCTAAAAGCTCATACAATCCGTGTTCTATTTTCACCAGTTTAGATTCCTGTTGAGTCTCATCATGATCGACTTTTCACTACGGGTCACGTGTTTCCCCATTACGAATGGTATGAAGCAGGAGGTTGTTAGTGACGATATCCTCAACGTTTTCTTTGGAAGAAGTTTGACACATGTACTGCAGGATGATCTGTGATTCCATTATATTTGACACATGTACTGCAGGATGATCTGTGATTCCATTATATTTGACACATGTACTGCAGGATGATCTGTGATTCCATTATATTTGACACATGTACTGCAGGATGATCTGTGATTCCATTATATCTTCACTTTCCGGTCCCGCTCCATGTTGGTTTGTCCACATAATTTCAACCTCCGTTGTTGCCTCCTTTTCACTGCCGCTCATGAAAAATTCCTTTGGATTAACACAAAAAGAACTTATTTTCAAAATGTATGGCCAGAAAGTATTTTAATATATTTTTATATTCCAGACTGAGAAACAGGATATCGTCAACGCGGTTTTTAACTTAGACCTCAGTCCTTATAATATAAATCATGATATCATGCTCCACTCATCCAATAATTGCTCGTGGTGTCTAGCATGAATCTGAACACTGTGTGCTATTTCCCAAGCTAAGGCATGATTTTGACGCCATTTTTATGATATTGCGTACTTCAAATGCAACAGCTCTCCGTGCTGTGTGTTTGCTTTGCTGAGCAATGCTTGTTAAAAATTTTGATTTGCTTATTAGGTTTTCAAAACAAAGGAAGCATGGGAACTTCTAACGCAGTGTCAGGATCATTTGCTGTGCAGAGCATGAGTGGCATTTGGTCATAGATAGTATACATATATACATGGCGAAATTGCTTACTGTAATCAGGTTAAGAGTCTAAAGAGTATGAATTACATTAAAAATTGTCAAAATATATCTATCTTACCAGTGGACGCTGCCTTTCTTCCGATATTTTTTTCCGGTTTTTCGTTTCCACCGTCTCTAACGTTGTAACCGCCTTTAGCATTGTTCTACCAAAGAGTAATAAATAACTGAATTAGATGATAGGGAACAAAAACAAACAGCAGTCCGGTAAGCGACTAAGTGGGTACATTATTATTTTCTTGAAAACTGGTTCAGAAAATTATTGTTAAATAAAGATGACTTCCTCTAATTCAGAATTCTGTCTGTTCTCATAATTGACTGGTACAAAATATTTCGCAAGTGTTTAGAGGAGATCCGGTTAATCAACACTGGGCAAGGAGTTTAAGTATAACAAAGCTATGAAACTTCATTTTATCGTGAATTTACAGGGTAGCTTAGTGGCTATTATAGGTCTTCGAAAAACTAACCTTTTCGGCAGAGACGAAACGTCAAAAAAGTAAGAAGAAATTGATATTTATAAAAAAATAATAGTAAAGAAAAAAGAAAAATAGTATAAATATGTTATTTGTCGGCCTTGGTCGGTTCGTATTGGGAAAAACTGTGCCCTCTGCCTTGACTACCCCCCTTGGTCTATGGCCTCGGGTCATACGCAAGACCTCTGGCCCAGTTTTCCCCAATACAGACCGTGCAAGGCCGGCAATTAACATGGTTTTTTTTTCGTTATTTTTCTTCTTTGGGAGATTAGTTTGTGAACAAGTCGTGAATAGACCGTAGTTGTCTTTATAGACTGAGGCCAGTCTTGAATAAAAAATAGGCTACATCTCGCTAAATCTTACCAAGAATGTTTACAAAATTAAAAAGCATTGCCGTTCAAATGATAAACAGTTAATGTCCTTGTTCGAAATCAGAGTTTTCGCTGATGATTGTGGGGTGCTTCTTTCTTTTGGCTGGCGACGAGGTTTCATCATCTTTTGAACAGCTAGAAACAGCTGGCTGTAGAAGTTAAATAGGTAGATAGGCCCATCTTGCCCGCTTTGATCCCGCTCAAGAAAAAATGGTGTGTGGAACGGACTTAAAACCTTCGTAACTTTGGGAAAATGTTGGTGGCGAAGTCGCAAAAAGCGGCGGAACGCAGTCAAAACAAAAAAAACAAAACAAAAAAAAAAAAAGAATCAAAACGACCCTCTTGGGTTTATTGTGCTACAAACACAGTGGATTTCTTTCCCGGCTCTCGAAATAATCGAGTAATTCCTGATTCTCACTAAATGGAAATCTTTTGCTCCATAAATCCTTTATTGAACACGCTTGTTCGGGCGAGATTGCTGGATATTAGTAGAACAGCTAAAGTAAATTTTTAAATTACCTGTGAGACTGTGCTGGAAGGGATGAGGTAAAGAAGAAACCGAAAAAAATACGCTTTGGAAAACTGTCATTGACTTGATAACATTTCAACGAAACTGTCCCTAAAGAAATTTTGTAAAGAGGCCGTTTTTAACTTACCAGCTAGTTACTTAAGAGGGCACCACGTTACAATACGTCCACCGAGAGAGCAACCACCTCCCAATCACCACAAAGAATATACCTGCCGGCATCAAAAACCGACTGTCATCCCTTTCATCCGACAAAGCATCCCTCGACCAAGCCGCCCCTCCATACCAAAAAGCAAACGCACTCGACGAACACGGATACCGGTACACTCTACACTATGAACCACCCACGACTAACCAACGAAAAAACAGAAACGGAACAACATACTCTGGTACAACCTTCCATTCAGCAAAATCGTCAGCACCAATATTGGACAGAGATTCCTTGCCCTTGTAGACAAGCACTTCGCTAAAGGCCACAATCTTAGAAAAATCTTCAACCAAAATACAATCAAGATCAGCCATAGCTGCATGAACAACACCAAGCAGATCATTGACAATCACAACAAACGCGTTTTAAATTCATCCAAACACATCGATGACACCGCAGATGGCACCAGCACAAAAGACAACAAAACTTTCAACTGCCGACAAAAGAACACTTGCCCACTTATCGGAAACTGCCTCCAAACATCAGTAATCTACCAAGCCACCGTCACACGAAGGGACAGCAACACTACTAGAAGGACCATCATGAAACTAGATACAGAAACCACACAGGATCATACCGAAACATAAAACAAAGAAACTCTACTGAGCTCAGCAAATATATCTGGACTCTTAAAGAAAGTAACGTTGACCACTTTATTTCATGGCGCATACTTTCATGAAGATTACCCTACAACAGCGCAAGTAAAAAAATGCAACCCTCTGCCTAAAAGAAAAACTACTCATCATCTGCCAAACTTATTTATCATCACTAAATAAACGTGACAAACTTATGTTCACATGCCGCCACA
>NC_142519.1:32248214-32273214 GCF_964205215.1 Stylophora pistillata | reverse complement strand
TCTTTCGTGCTTAGCAACCTTCCGCGTGCATCCATAACTCAATAGTGTACGCTGTGGCGTTTACCATTTGTTAATGATCAAAATTTGATTCATTTTTAAGCTAATAAGAAATAACTGAATAAATGAAGGCGAATGTGCTCAAGGGCATTAGAAAATGGAGTAATCACAGTACCTCACATTTAAGCAACATAACCAAATGAAATACTGTAACAAGAAGTAAGAAGTTATGGCAACGAGTGTTGGTATTTGAGTTTAGACACTGATTTTGTAGTAAAACTAATTTAGACAAAAACACTTTTTTTGACAGTGTTACCTGAACAGAAGCAGGATAAAGATCTAAAGGTATTCTGAAAAAATCAAACAAATCTTGATCAGTATTATGCCAGACCCATTGTAGTCAAAGTGTAGTAATCCAAAAAAATTTTCAAAATCCTGTAGCAACCTGTGAACTATGGTCCATAATCACTTACCTTTGTAAATGTTCTTTCACCGGAGCAAAAATCTCAAAACTTGCGGGTAAGTCCTGATACAAATCCACAAATTTTTGCAAAACGGACAAGCAATGGTGTACTGAGTTAACCCTATAAAAAGAAAAAAAAAAACACTTCATAATTACTCTAACAGCCTGACAGCTAAGCGTAGATATTCCAAAGTAACCTCTGCCCCATTTGGTCGCTGATAAAGAACTGCTGGAACAACGATTTTGTCGCAAGCCTCTTTCTTCCTTTTTCTTATTTCAGAATTTTCAACAGAGAAGTAAGAACACAAAAATACGCGGGTGTCTCAAAACGGAGATAACTAACTTGACAAAAATTACTTGAGAAGTTTAAGGGTGGGCAGGAGTAACGGTTTCTAAGGTGATTCGGCTTTTTTTCTCGTGACTTTCGAGCTCTTGTCTTAAAATTGGCAAAGTGGTGGTCGCTTATTGTTGTAATAACATTTGAAAAAATTGGATACTTTGATAATCAGTCAGTCAGTCGGTGCTGAATGTTGGGGCTAAAAGTATACCAAAAGCACGGACGTCCGGGGACTTCTCAGGAAATCACTATAGTATGGACCTGCTTAATAGAGGTTGTCCATCTGAAAGAAGTAACTCTCTCACGAAAAAGGATGGGGAGCTAGGGTGCAGAAAAAGGTTAAGTAAACTGTCCTTTGCGAATTCAGAGACGATATAACGGTTGAGTTTTTCTTTTTTGTTTCACATTACTCATAGTTTAAAACAAAACGCTATCTTTGCGTAACTGTACCAGATGTCAGCGTTAGCTGGTTACCCCATGTAACAAAAAAAAACACTCTTCAAGAATAGCCATGGATCCAGCTGATTTAGAATTCTTGACAGTTTTTAAGCCCTTACTTTACCTTGTTTCGTCCGTCGTCTTTTCATCTGCAGTACTTTCTCCGAGAGTGGTCAGCGGTAAGGGTTTGACGGTCAAAAAACTAAAACCGTTCGGTGAAAACTGACTATTAGCCGGTGAATCAATGATCCCTTAGCGTCAAGGGGCGGGAATCATGACAGGAGGGTGTCTGATAAACATACAATGTCTTCACTGCTACTGGATGAGTCTTTCACAATAAAGGGAGATAGTTTGAAACATTTGTGAACGTTTAGTAAGGTCGTCTTTGTTCGTTTGTTTGTTTGTTTGTTTGTTTGTTTGTTTGTCCATTTGAGTAAAGGGGGTAAGTTTCTTCAGAACTGTAGTGCTGCGTCGGTGAGCAGCATGATAAGATCGTTTGGTTTTATCAACTGAGTTGATAATGTAAATTGGTCAACGTAAAGAGTTTATAAGCTGACGAACGGTTAATGCTCGAAACGTTAGCTTTAGGAACTATCCATGGTATCCAATTTACAATTTACAATTTACAACTCAGTTGATAAAACCAAATGATCATCATCATAACCATCATCATCTTTATTTGCCTTAATTAAGAATAAAAAGATTTATTTACAGCGATAACAGCTAGAAGGTGAGGAGACATAAAAAGCCACCGGGATTATGGGAGAGCCACCTCACAATCAAATCTCACTTACAATAAAAAAAATCAAGTAATTAAATCAAATTATCATGTTTGTTGGTCTGCTTTTTTTTTTTTCGCCAAAGACCAGTATCATCTTTTGAAGGGTTTTAGTAGGTTATTTATGGATACTTTCTGTTCAATGCAACATAGCAGTAATCTCAATTGACTGTGGGTTGTCTGACATATTATGAGCCTTCCTACTCACCTTGAATCTGACTGTAGTTTGAGAAGGTCGCGCCATTTGCTACAGTGTTTGAATGGGAGAACAAGCTGAGCTATGAAAATGGAAAGATGAGATCATTTAAATGGTCTCTAAAGGAGGCGTAAAAAGAAATAGGAGGGGAAAAGGAGGAACGAAAGATAGAGGAATAAGAATTGAGGTGGAAAACGGAGATGGAGGTAAGAAATGATGGGCAAAGAAGCCAACGACACACGGGAAAAAGACAAATGCGAGGATACTGCAAAATGACACAACCACGACATCGACTCGTCCCCAATCGTCTTCATAGCGCGGACATCAAGGCAGCGCAAGGTGTGACGGGCCCTATCACCACTTTCTCACCCACTACACCCCAGTGCTATGCGCGTTATGAAGACGCGTAATGACGAGTCAAGTAGCAACAAAACCTAACTAACGCATTTCCCACGGGAAAGTTCTACCACTGAAAAACATGATGAATTGGCCGACACTTACGGGTAGGGCCTTCCTTCTTGGAAGCCATAAAGAGAATTCCACAGAGGAAGTTGACAACCTCAGGAACGAATCGCTTTGATAGAGATACGAACTGCAAAGAACATAAACACCAAGAGTATTAATAGTTTTTCAATCTGATATTCAGTAGTCATGGTAAAGTACGGTTATTTAGGTGGAGGAAAGTAAATATAAACCTTACTATTAAAGTCATCTGTGCTCGCAAGTAAAGTAATTCAAGGATAGTACTCTTCTTTAAACAGAAAATTAAAAACAATAGAGAAAAAAAATTAACATTTTAACCCCTAGGAGTGATCGGCATTTTATTTCTCCTTACCGTCAGTATATACGTGTAGAATCAAATATTAAGGCCATGAGAATTAGGCAAATGACCACCCACCAGAGAAGCTCATAATTGTTGAACAGATTCTCCATGTCAGTATTATGGGAAATGTCTAAAATTTGGAGAATGCGCTTACCGGCCTTAAGGTGTTAAAAGTCAAACAGGTAAACTAAAATAAGAAAGCAAACCTCATGAAACAAGTCGCAGACAAAAAGACCCCTGAGTACATCTCTTATGCACCGTACAGGACACTACAAACAAAAACATTACTAATTTAGGTGAGTTGGACTTGGGGTTTGGAGCGGGAAGGTCATGAAATGATCCAGTCTTATTGAATACCTGGGCAGAACGCAGTTCAAATACATAGTAGCATACGGGGCATTCTGATGCACAGCCAATCACAGAAGAGCATTTTGTACCACGTGGTACAACTTAAACAATCATATGGCCGGACTAGCTTCCGAGATGGCGATTTGATGAAACGCAATACTTTTCTCTGATTGGTTATGTACCATTAAGCCCTGTCTACTACTGTTCACAAACTAGACAGAATATTTCGAATAAAAGAACGTTAATCAGCCGTTAATTCCTACCTGGCCAAGAACCTGGGAAAGCAGAACCATAGTTGGTGTACAAACAGCGTGTCTGAAGTCTGACGTGGAAAACAACATTGATACAACGCGGAGATAAAGTAACTGAAAAAAAAAATATACATTTGTCCATGATTTCCTCAGTAACTCACAAATTTGAAGGTGAACAAAGGCAAACATAGGCAAGAGAGATTTAATTCAGAGGTGGTTTAAACATTGACTAAGTTAACGTGACTAGGAAGCACCTTACATCTAAAGGGAGGCGTTCAACAGATACTCTAACAAGAGGTCCACCTTCGCTCTGTTTATGAAGCTTGCAAGATTTGCAAAAACTAGCACCAACAAGCCCAAACGCAGAGAAAAAGCGGTGACCGGTAACCTCTTTTACAATACAACAATGGGTACTGCGGGAACATTGAGATCACCATGACTGCTTTGGTGGCATTTCAGAGCGTTAAATGTTTGTGTTTTGGAGGTCGTGTTTATGGGCAGCATTGAAGATTATTGCCACATTAATGACGAGAGCTCCAAGATTTCTTTAGCACAGAAATTACGAGATGAGTTGGGTAAGAAACAAAACACCTCCTGCCTACTGTGCGTGATGATAAAGCAGTTCTCCTAGAAAAAAAATTAATTACAACGTCGATCTTAACAAAGGTGAATTACTTCGTGAACCACTAGGAATTCAAACCAAGTCATGTAACCTGCGATAGGTGTGTGTTAAAACAAGTAATCTCTTGTCATAGCTCATAACGTGCAAAGAAAGAACCTTTTCGGTGTCATTATCCTCACTTGACCGCGAAGAATTACGTGTCCAATTAGTTCATTCCGAGTTTTGTGTAAAAACCTACCTCAGAAAGACCCAGGAACATCCCTTTTCCACCTGAAGATGATAAAAACAAGGAAACACAGTTAGTGGAGGAATTGCCTGAAAGCAAGCTCGGCCTCATTATAAGCGCTTGCAAGGGCACGAGCGTTTATGCGCTTACGAAAAAGTACGATGCCTTGAGTGACACGTGTCGCCTAGAGGTCTACAAGGGGTCAGACACTGATATTAGTGCCAGATCCCCGACGAACTTCTCCCCGATTCATCTCAAATCTTCCCGCGGGCGTAGAAACGCACGCCATTCGGCGCTATTAATGAGTGTTCGCAGGCAAACAAGGAATGATGAGAAATTCTAAAGAAGAGAAAAAGAGATAAATCGCGAATGAGCACTCTTGCCTTGTCTATCGCAGTTCTGTGAGAATTTCTTGTGTATATCCTGTACAATCTGTTGCATGCACTTGGCGGAGTGGACCGGAGAGTACTGAGCTACATCAAAGAGATGTCTGGAACATGAGATTTAAAAAGAACCATCGCCAAATGATGAGATGAACATGTTTGAGGTGCTTTCCTCTTGTCCCAATTCAGTAACGTTACGTCAGAAATGCAACTACCAGAACTTTAGCGGGAAAAAAAAATGATGTTAGTGCGCCGTGTGAAACTCTGGGAGTGTGGCATAAGAAAAGTTGGAACTACAGGCTGAACTCGAGAGTGTGAACTCTGCGTTGACTCCCAGAGTTACGGGCGACGCAGTAACATCAATTTTTTTATCACCTTCTTTTTGTTTTTTTCTTTGACTTGCACGTCTTGCTAAACCGACAAAAAGGAACTGCTCTTAGACCAGGAACGCTAGCAATGTGTTCCTACTTGAGCATACCGGTGAAGTTTTCGTGTGTCTAATTTAAAATCAAGAACAGTTCCTTTTTTAACTGACGCTCCAGTCAAAGACAAAAAGAGGGAAGAGAAAAATTCGGCTGCACGAAAAAACACCTACCTTGACAGCTCATCGATCATCTTGAGCCCTTCAGAGCCCATCTGGATGAGTTCACCGACATAATCCAACAAAGTGGTAAACAATACCTGAAAAAAAAAAAAAAAGTTACAAAGTATGACAATCATGATAACATGATGACGGTAGAAATTTCGCTTCCTTTTTGGGAAGTTTGAAACCGTTTTTCTTCGGTTCTTAAAGATACTTCTCTGTCCTTGCTTTGACATCCGTAAATAGACTGCTGCTCTTCTCTCCCGCTCAAAATTGACTATATGAACTCTGCGACAAGCCATTTAGTGCACACTGCTTCTAAAACAAGTCACTACCACACATCTGTGGACAAACTGCACCAAAAGGTTGCCCCGTGTACTGTGGACAATCTTTTTGTCTATGACAGAACTTAGTTACTGCAATTTACACTAGTATATATTACTCAACCAAAAGGTTGCCCCGTGTATTGTGGACAATCTTTTTGTCTATGACAGAACTTAGTTACTGCAATTTACACTAGTATATATTAGTGTGACTGATCATGAGGACAAAGATTTAAAAAAAAAAAATAAATAAATAAATAAATAAAACCTCTCAGAGTCACACAAGGGGAACTGCTGCTGTAATTTGTCCTATAAAATTACATCAACGAGTCTGTCTCAACCTTTAAAAGTGTAGCAATGACACAAAACTATTTCTTGGTTTTTACCTCCATTTTTGGTTTATTTGCAGGAGTAATCTTGGGATTGTGGCATGCCTTGATTCTGTCAATTATTGTCAACTGTTGTTTAAATGACCTTTGAGATACAAACAAACGAGAAAAGACAGACTTTCCAATTAAAATACATTATCCTTGAAACACCTTTACAATATACATTTTTCTTTTCTAAACTGCCATAAATACTCATAACTTCAAATATATACTGTTCCTCGTGGTATGTATTTTCATTTGAGTAAAAAATACTATCACTTACCAGCCTTTAATGAGTTCTTTGAATTCTGGAAAAGATTTTGGTGCTGGAAATTAAAAGCAAAAAAGTGATCAGTGAGTCAATGGGGTTTCAGTGGCCAGAATTAGTTAACTTAATTTTCAAACACAATCAAGGAGCCTTTTTTTTTTTTTTTCAAAAAAAAGATTCCTTTCCAAGACTGGTTTTACAAAAAATGGATAAGTAAGGAAGATGTGGAATTTACCTTTAAAAGTAAATGGTAGTTCTTCTTTTGTTAGCTCAACAACCTCTGCCTCAGTCTTTTCTTTCTGCTTAAAAAAAATCAAAGGTGGTCCAATTAAGAGAAGGAAAGAATTTAGTTGGCATTGGACAACAATGTCTTTAAAATACCTGAGACAAAACATTGTATGTACATGTTTAAGTAACCTCATTTCTAAGCTGGTGGTGGTTAAACAGATTCAGACTCACAAAAGAATAATTGGCAGAGGATAAATTTAGTGATTAGTGTAAAGGTATGGTATAAAATTAATATCAACATAAATTACCACTTTTTCCTGTTGTTGCTGCTGATTTCCTAGTATTTCTGAGTCAGCCTCATCTTCCATAGCATCATTGCTCACTGTAGATCCAATAAGCAAAAAAAATGTTAATGCAAGAAATAGTTTTGTTCACTCAGACATATAGCTTCATCTGCTCTATATGTTATTCTCCCACTCTGCATGACGACAAACTCACCCTAACCCTAATATTATGCATGGTTCAATATAAAAATAAAAAATGTGTCACTTTTCTGAACATAAGGTAATTGCTTGGTTACCATCTGATTCAAGGTCAGAACCATTGTCTTCTTGACAGCTTTCACTATCTTGATCCTCTGCCTCCTCCTCATCATCATCATTATTATCATCACCAGCAGCAGAATTGTCCCCTTCCTCTTCTTCCTCTTCCCCTCCATCTACCTCAGATTCTTCATCACTGTTTTCAGCATCACTTCTTATCTGATCCTCCTCTTCATGATCTAAGAGATTGAAGATGCAACAAATGTATTGGCATTATGGATATGAGTCATTAAATTGTATAAACTTGGCTTGGTCCATGAAGAATGATGTACAAAACTACTAAAATCTACAGAAGGCTACTAGCTTTTTCCACACATTGAATCTACCCTGAGTAGGAGACGTTTATTTCCCACGCACGAGATTACTGTGTGATGGATGTCCTCCCCTGGGGTGGGATGGGTGGGTTACAAAGGGTTTAGGTGTCAATTGGGACCAAAGTTCTGTTCCTTTCTCTCCTGCCATTCCCATGGCAAATTAAATTCTAAGAATTCTAAAAATTCTACCCCTCCCCTTCCCTACCCTTCATTTTGACCATCACCCATCCACTTGGTACAAATTCTTTCTCTCCCAAGCCTTTTGCTGCTGTTGAAATCAAAGATGACAACTATACTATTCACCCTGAAAATACTTAGATCACCAAAATTACACCTGCTCTGCAGGCTACATCATTAGAGGAGAGGCAGAGGAGAATCTCCCTCCTTTTTCTGCTTCACAGACAGCTTTTTGCTCTGCTGTAACTGGCAGGTTGTGTTTATTGTCTAACATCTGGAACAGGTTATTAAAAGGATGCTGAAAGACGTCCTATTAAATTCAGTGTTTGTGTTTGTGCATGATGTGTTATACAGTGCAACATCAGGTTGTTCTAAAAATTAATAAAGGCTGATAGTTTCTAAAGAAACTGTTTGGGGCTGCGTTGGTGGGGGTAACGAAATAATTTGAATATATGAACAAAGTTGAAATGGTAAATTGGCCACCGTTACGATTATAAAAGGTGACGTTTCGAGTGTTAGCCCTTCGCCGGAGTAAATGATTCGCTCCAACAAAGGTCTAACGCTCGAAACGTCAGCTTTTATAATCATAACGGTGGCCAATTTACCATTTCAACTTTGTTGATATATTCGATTTGTTCTAAAAATTGTTAAGTGAGCTTATTTCTCAGTTCACATCTGAGTCCCAACTGAAGCCAAGCCTGGCAAAAATCGAAGTCACTTCACCTTTGCCTAAGTACCCCAATGACAAATGAAAACTTTCTTTCCTGTTATGCCCACCACTGAATTCCCAAGCTGCATGATGACTGATGAATTAAAACAAAGTTTAGAGAAAGGTAGTTTCTGGTATTGTTTCTATAAAAAAGATTAGGTTAACTGCGTACAAGTATGTAATTATAGTACTTACCTTCCATATCACTCACTGGTCCATCTTGATAACTAAGCATAACCCTTTCATTGAGAGCAGGTGTGAAACTGACAAGATAATTATTACAAAATTTGATATCAGAGTTGCATTCTAATCTGATTGTGTTACCCTGGAAATGCATAATTATGTGCATGTTTCCTGTGTATGACTTTGGTTGTTAATTGACTAAACTCTCTGTGATAATATGAAAAACCACCAAAAAAAGTCATAATTGCTCACCTGTCACCAAGGTCATCAGCTGATATATGCTTTGGTTTCTCGGCCACAGCAGGTAAACCTCTCATTCTTCGTTGACGCTCAAGCTAAGTCATGATAATTCAATAGAGAGAAATCATGATGGCAACACTTTAAATGACCATTTTGATAACAAAAAAACTTATGGTAACCATTGATTACTATTATTACATTATACCTGCAATCTACTATTATTTGGGAAAAACATGTTCCTTCAACTCTTAACTGTATTTTAATTTGAGAAAATTCCATGAATTTTTTTGTGAAAACCCAGGAAAATCATTTCATGGCCCATGAATACTACAAAATAAAATTCATGGACTTATTTGAAGCCTTGAATTTTCCATCAGTTAGGGGCATTTTCTTCATGACCCATAAATTTCTTTAAAGTCTACTTTCATGATCCATTAATTCCCCCTGAAAGTCACGAAAATGAATTTCATGACCCCTGAATTTCTTTAAAATCCCACTTTCATGACCTAAGAATTTCTTTAAAGTCTGCTTTCAGGACCCAATCATTAGTTTCCCCAGAAAGTCACCAGAATTATTTTCATGGCACCCCATACATGGCAATCCAACAGCATTTCATGGGCAAACAACACATTTGTTCTAGGAGAACAAAGTAAATAGGTTCTGAACATTCCCTGAAATCCACACATGGGTATATTGAACTTGTGGCCCATGAATTTCATGATAAATTCATAGGCCATTGAAAGTGGTATTAAAGAGTTCAACACCATCACTGATTTATCAATGAGATGAATTTCATAACCCTTGGAACTGACTTGATATGAATTTATTCACTAAAATTTATGTACAACTGGTGAAACAAAATAAATTATCAGAGAATCCAGACTTATGGTCATGTCTTTCATGTGTGTGCGCCTGTATGACAATACTAAGAAATTTCACAGAAAGGTTAGTTCTTCAATGTATGATTGATTCAAAGTGATAGTGTATGTATTACAGTTATGGTATATTGCAAGCATATATATACAGCTATACATTGTAGCATTATAGTCTTTGGTACAAACAAAGTGAAGACTTTTTCATTCCAAATTCATGGGGTTTCCAAGAAATTTTCACAGTGCTTGCATATTCCTGACAACCCTATGAAAACTAACTGGCAATTAACTTTCATATGCCATGAAAATACCATGTGGAGGTCAACCATGAAAATTCAGAGAAAATTCTTATGATTAATGAATTTTTCATATATTCATAGGATATTCATGGATTATGATTTGCTGGAACCCTTTAAAAACTAGTAAATTTTAATACCATGAATTTTTTTTGACATGAAATCCATGGCTTTTCAGTATCTTTGAAAAGGCCATGAAATGCCATTTTCATGGGTATTTCATGGCATCTAGTTCACCTTACACAATATTTCATGGGTCATGAATATTAAAATTTTCACAGGTTTTTCATGGGATTTTTCATGTCTTTTTCATGGCACTGAGACCATGAAAATGCCACTGATTTAACCATGAAAATCATGCGAAAAATCTGTGAATTTACCATGAATAATTTCACAAGATTTTCATGGGTTTTCATTTCATAGTGTTTCACCCCCTAACAATTGGTCTCCTTCTCCAAACGTTTTTTTTTTTTTTATCACTGAATCCTAAACGACTGTAACAGTTCATAGTTAAAAAACCTAATATCATCCTCAACTAATATAATTATTCCATGTGATATATAACTATGTGTACCTCTAATTTTTCCAGTCGTTTCTGCTCTTCTTTGGCAATCTCTTGTTCAGACTTCAGTCTGTCAGTGGCCTTAAAAATGCAAATTCTCTTAGTTTGTAAGTGCCACGAGGACTGTATAGAGAACAACATGGAGAATACGCATACTGATGTTACAGCATAAAGAGTTGAGGCATCATGTTCTTTGGTACTTACTTTCCCTTTAATTTCAAAAGCCAACTGTCTGACAGCAATGTCATAATCATCTACTTTGGAAACAGCCTCTTCAGTGTTTGGTGCCTACAATATAAATAAAACAGTCAACTGAAAGATTGTTTGTGAAAGTCTCCTGTACTGCAAAACAGTCATCACTCACCTTATTGTGTTTTTTATGCCTATTTCAACATAACAGAATTCTTCTTAAAGGCATGGTTGAGAGAACACAAAATAGAATTGAGATTCTCAATTGTTTCCTAGTAAGCCTGATTTCAGAGCCACATTCCAGTATATTGAAGGTAATCCTATTGACCACTGTTTTACTAAAATAGTAAAAGCAACAAGGTTTTAAACTTAATTTCACCTTTAGTGAAATCAGATTCCTCATGTTCTTCCAATCCTGATCCAGCTTGTCTGTTAAGGTGACTGTCTCTTCTTTGGCCATTTGCCGCTCATGCTGACAGAAAAAAAAAAAAGCAGTAAAATTTTTATAATGAAAAGACAAAATCTGATTGTGAATTCTCCCCTCTAGCCATTATACATCTCCTTGTAAATTAGTTAGGAGAATTTGATATTTAATATTTCATTTTCTCTTTAACTGTTTGCTGAATAATGTACGAACATCATAGGGAGAAGTTTAATTGTCAATCACTTCTGGACATTCAAGGGTTAAAGAAGAATAAAATTAATGTTAAATATTTGGATTTCAGGGTACTGATCTCATTTATTTTAAATTCAGTACAATGCAACATCATTTCTTTTCAACTAGAAAAAAGAAGTAGGTATGTAGGTTTTATCTTAACATGACTTATTCACCTTTTTGATCTTTGCTTTGGCGACCACTTCCTCCATGATCTCTTTCTTGCTTTTCTGTTTTCCTGAAATCTAAATTGCATTCAATTTGTTTACTACTAAAACAATGCCATTCTTCCTTGCATTAATTATTTTTTTCTCAGCAGAATATACATATGCATATAGAAACTTACATTTACCGGTACACATGGAAATAAAACGGAAATGTTTAGTGCATTATTTAACGAACAAATGAAGGTATTTCATTAACCTCTATCCATGCATTGTTGTCTCCTTCAGAGTAACACAATCATGAATTGACCCTTAAAATCACAAAAAATTATTAACATCCAATTTCTCCTAATAATTTCTGGACACTATTTCCTATACTGAAGATAATAATAAAAAATATCAGTTAGAGGGTGCTTTCTAGTTGATATAATACCAAATTCTTATCTAATCTCTACAGGGAAATCTATGACAGGTAGTAGGGAGAATTACTAATCATATCAAGACAGTAGAAAGGTCGGAAAAAATGTTACAGTACGGATGCTATTACCTGCTCATCATCTGTTCTTTTCTTTGTGAGAAAACCACCAAAATGCAACTCTCTAACATCATCAGCTGCAAACACAGTTAACAGACCCCTCTTTTTAACAACTTAAATTACCAATACATCATACGTGTAGGTATTAACTACTCCAAATACATGATACCAATGGTTTTTGCTGATAATATCATCCTTTTAAGGGTTAATAGATAACATTTAATTGCCAAGTTAACAGACTCCTCTTTTTAACAACTTAAATTACCAATACATCATACGTGTAGGTCTTAACTACTCCAAATACATGATACCAATGGTTTTTGCTGATAATATCATCCTTTTAATAGATAACATTTAATTGCCAAGTTAACAGACTCCTCTTTTTAACAACTTAAATTACCAATACATCATACGTGTAGGTATTAACTACTCCAAATACATGATACCAATGGTTTTTGCTGATAATGTCATCCTTTGAAGGGTTAATAGATAACATTTAATTGTTACACCCTTACAACAGTATTACCTATACTTTTCTCTATACATTTCTTTTTGTGCAATTCAAGGGTGACAATGCAAGGAGAAATTAGATGCCAGGCACTCTTAGAGGTCTAGACTAAAGTTAAAAGGAGAAGGTCAACTGGCAAAGGAAGTAAGTGGTAATGTCCAGACATGCCATCACACTTACTGTTTGCAAACATGTAAAAAGGAGAAGGTCAACTGGCAAAGGAAGTAAGTGGTAATGTCCAGACATGCCATCACACTTGCTGTTTGCAAACATGTTAAAAGGAGAAGGTCAACTGGCAAAAGAAGTAAGTGGTAATGTCCAGACATGCCATCACACTTGCTGTTTGCAAAAATGTTAAAAGGAGAAGGTCAACTGGCAAAGGAAGTAAGTGGTAATGTCCAGACATGCCATCACACTTACTGTTTGCAAACAAGTTAAAAGGAGAAGGTCAACTGGCAAAGGAAGTAAGTGGCAATGTCCAGACATGCCATCACACTTACTGTTTGCAAACATGTTAAAAAGAGGGGAGGAACAGACATGGAGCTGAAGTGGAGTTCATGTAGATGTGCAATTGCATGTCACTTACCCAAGATTACCTGATCAATACTCACCAGTACACCAAACTTAATCCATAATCAGAAGTCAAAACAACCACTGATTGACACAACTTATAGTTCTCACCTTCCTCTGTCTTGTCCATAACATCATCCTCATCATCACTCAGTTGCACGTCTTCAAACTTGTCAATTTCACCAAGTGACTGCCCTAAGTGAGTGAGCTCTTCATCCTCCAATCTGTATTTTCCATGGCGTTCATGATGATGCTATGTTTGGAGAATATTAGAAAATAAAGAATTTGACCATGATTCTCGAAAAAAATGTCTCGGTTCACTCTTTTTCTTTGACTTTGTTCGTAATCTCCCACCTCTACTGTTTCCCGTAAAATGCATTATGTTAAGTTCAAAGAGTAACAGAACTTTGTGAAATAGCTGATTCATTTATGATTCTTCACATATTTATCCTTATTCAATTGTGGTATGGGTTCACAAACTGTAGCTACCAGTAGAGGATTATTTTGTCAATTTGAAACAAATCCATTATGCATTAACAGACATTTTTCTATCACCCAACCAACAATTTGCATTGAAGATTTCCAGAACAATAAGGGATGCAGTATTCACACAAAAAGTTAGTTCAGCCACACCTTTTTTTCCATGGTAAATCTCTTCAACATCTTTTCTTCCAGTGACATTTTTTCATCATATTCACCAAAACGACGATCAATAAACATGTTAGCCTAGGATTATGAAATGAGATAAGACCCTTATCATAAACATCATTGCCAAGAAAAGTATATATCTCATTAGACAACAAATCAACAACAAACAATGTGTAGAGGTATACATCCTAAACACAACTATTTCCTTTCACAATCAGATATAATACTCCTTTCATTTTCCAGTATACTGTATCACTTGCAGGCCTCTATTCAAACCAGCTTGCAGTTGAACTGGGCCAGCGTAGTTAAATATTGCTAATAAACAGGTACATGTAAATAAATAATAAAAAATAAAATACTTGAACCAGCCCAATATAGGTAGCACATGAAGCACAAGAAGAGCACTGATTATTATTTCTTTACTGGTTTATTATGTCTGAATTCATTGTCTGACAGTCTATGAGAAAGCTGGAATTTTTCAAGTTTTATTTGCAATGTCCGCATAGGTACAAAAAGAGGAGAATGTTTAATAAGCCCTCACCCTCAAACTCCAAAATTAAACAACACCCAGGGCACCTATAGACAGTGTCCACTAATAGAGATCTAATGTAATTTTTGGGCTCACTGAGCCTTCTACAGGCACTATGTTATGGTGTCATATAAGTCTGTAAACTTTCTCCCAAGCCCCTTGTAGTATTCAAAATAGCAGAGTATCATGAGACTCTTACAACATATCTTATGACTTTTCCTGGTTCAGTTCTGACCCCAGCCATTGTTGAACAAATCTGAATGGGTTTCTTCTGATTCATTTTTGGATTTTTGGGTTTAGTTAAATTTTTTTTCTGGGCTTCACCTCTGGATTTCAACTTTATTATTAATTTGAACCTAATAGCTACATTGTCATATGTGCGTTTACTCTGAACATATCTAACATATCCTTTAAAGAAGAATTTAACTTGAAATGAAACAAAAAGGAAAAAAGTTGGTGCAGCCAGGACTTGAACCTTACACCTTCATACTTGAGTGGAGTCTGTATATCCAGAGCACCAGGTATACAAAGCTTACAAAGTGGTGAAGTTTTGTATTGAAATAAATTTGATGCACACTTAAAACAATCATTAGTCCTATTCTATTAATTTCTTGCCCTGTCCTGACCTGTCAATTGACCAGTGTACAGACTCTACTCTAACAAAGTTAGATCATATTTACAGTAGTTAGCGCTTGTTGACATTATCGGTCAGCACTATCGGCCAACATATTGGTTGAATATCAGCTGAGTGCCAATCGCATATTGGTCTATATGTCGGCTGATACTTAACCAACACTCAGCAGTTATCCGACCAATATGTTGGCCAAGTGTCAGCCGCTACTCAACAACAACAACATTAACTTTATTTTTTTCACCCCAAAATATACAAGAAAGAAAAATGTATAATTATAATAGTACAGACAATGATAGGGGTGCTGGCTGCCCGAAATAACCAAAGAGTTAAAAATGCCAGGCAGCCAAGTTAAAAATGCCAGGCAGCCAAGTTAAAAATGCCAGGCAGCCAAGTTAAAAATGCCAGGTAGCCAACCTCTCAGCCAACCTCCTTCTTTTGATCATTCATCTATTGGCTGATAGTGTCAATGATCTACCGGTGAACTATTGGTGAACTATCAGTGAGCTATCGGTCGACTATCGGCAAACTATCAGCGAGCTATATGCCAACTATCAGTGAACTATTGCCGAGCTATCTTTGATTCTGCATTTTACACCAAATTGCTTTTTCACTGCAATACTCTACAGGGCTCGAAATTAACGGTAACCCATTAACCAATGGTTAGTAATTTACTAAAAATGTGTCCAACTAACCTGACATGGTTAGTCAAATTTTCTAACATATTTAAACATTGGTGGACTTCAGGACAAAGAGCACATAGACCTGACTCTCAGAGGAATACTTAGAATACTCAAGTTGTTAAATCAACTTAAACTCTTGTTAGAGAATGTGCTGTAGATGTGCTGTTCTTGAATAATCATGGTAAACGAGAGGGAAATAAAATAAGTGCATAATTGTCAATGTTTTTAAGGTCACCATGCAATTTCAGCCACTCTTTGATTTGTCCTAGTCATGATTATCAAAATGTTGAATATTTGAGATATCGTAACTTGTGAGCTTGGATACCAAACTTTATAATTTGGTTAGTAAAAAAGATGTCTACTAACCCGAAGGGTTAGTGCTCCAAAAATTAAATTCGAGCCTGGTGTCTACAGCTACACAACAGTAGGCATATGCAGTCATAGACTGCCTTTTATTTTTGATTGGGTTGATGTGAATATCATCTGCAAATTAAGATGGAAACACAGTGTAATGACCTACCTTGTTTTTCTGTTTGTGCTCCACCAGGAGTGTTTTTTGCCTCTAAATATTAAACAGATGCTAGGAGTTAGATTGGCATTAACTTAGAAGCTAGTCAGGTGACACATGTTATCACTAACATATTAAATGATAAGCCAATCAAAAATATACACACATTCTGATTGGTTCTAACCGAAGATCTATTGGAAGACAGATACATAGATGATGTCACCATTGACAACATTTCCTTTTTCTATCATATGAAACAAATAGACTTAACAAAGACATTTTTTTCCTCTTTTCATGAGCATGGGACAAAGAGTCCCCATGAGGAATGGAACCTCAGGCCTTCCAATTTCTGCGCTCCAATACTCTGATGGTCTAAGGCTGGATTCCTCATGGGGACTCAGAAGTTTTGCTTTTTCCTACGCTCATAACAAGATGAAAAATCATCTTTCTCTATTTATTTACCAAGCTCAAAACTTACCATCTTTCTTCTATTTAAAAATGGACTTCTTGTTGCCACTGGTCTGTACAGTAACATGTCACACATGACATCAAAATGTGGTAAGAACATCAGAGACACACTCAGCTGTATCTTGTGTGCCACTTTTTTTTTACCACATATTTTAAAAGATAGAATAAATATATGAAGTTCATATATTTTGAACTGTGGTATTAGATACGTATGATGCACGATCCTCGCAGTAGATAGCGCTATTTATGCAATAGCAAAAATCAGACCTGAAAAAAATCAGGCCTGTACGGGACTTGAACCACTGACCTCTGCGATACTAGTGCAGCGCTCTTAGACTACCAATTGAGCTAACAAGCCAACTGGGAGCAGGCCATTAAGTTGATTTGTAATAAACCCGTGAAAGTGATAAATGAGATAGAATAAATATATGAAGTTCATATATTTTGAACTGTGGTATTAGATACGTATGATGCACGATCCTCGCAGTAGATAGCGCTATTTATGCAATAGCGAAAATCAGACCTGAAAAAAATCAGGCCTGTACGGGACTCGAACCACTGACCTCTGTGATACTAGTGCAGCGCTACACTAGTATCGCAGAGGTCAGTGGTTCAAGTCCCATACAGGCCTGATTTTTTTCAGGTCTGATTTTCGCTATTGCATAAATAGCGCTATCTGCTGCGAGGATCGTGCATCATACGTATCTAATACTGCAGTTCAAAATATATGAACTTCATATATTTAATACTCTACCTCATTTATCACTTTCATGGGTTTATTACGAATCAACTTAATGGCCTGCTCCCAGTTGGCTTGTTAGCTGAACTGGTAGAACACTGCACTAGTATCGCAGAGGTCAGTGGTTTGAGTCCCGTACAGGCCTGATTTTTTTCAGGTCTGATTTTTGCTATTGCATAAACAGCGCTATCTACTGCGAGGATCGTGCATTATACGTATCTAATACCGCAGTTCACAATATATGAACTTCATATATTTATTCTATCTCATTTACCACTTTCACGGGTTTATTATGAATCAACTTAACGGCCTGCTCCCAGTTGGCTTGTTACCTCAATTGGTAGAGCGCTGCACTAGTATCGCAGGGGTCAGTGGTTCGAGTCCCGTGCAGGCCTGATTTTTTTTTTTTTTTGGGTCTGATTTTCGCTATTGCATAAATAGCGCTATCTACTGCGAGGATCGTGCATCATACACATATTTTATACCTGCCAACTCTCATGCATTATGTGCGAGTCTCATGCATTATGTGTGAGACTTGTGCATTATACGCGAGTCTCACACCCATGGACCTAAGATGTCGATCTCACACTGTTAATGCTGGCATACTAGATTACAGCAGCATTTAGTTTAAGTTTTCATTTCCAGTCTTGGCTTGGACAAGACACACATGTTTTTACTGTTCGGACCACAATGTTGTATGTAGGCCAACCTGAATGAATTTCGAGATAGTATCAATGACGTTCACACACACATTGAGGGCAATTTTCGCACCTGACTTGGAAATCTGGTTGACTTGTTCTTTAGCACACTATCAAAAAATATTCAATCCAATATTTTCCCCCCTAGTCAAAAATAAATTTCATTTTATTTGTTACGTATTATTTCTATGCTATTCATAACAATCACGAAGGCTTTCAAACGTCTTCGATACATTCGAAAGCCATCAGAAAAGCTTCAAATTGCTTCGGACGTGTTTGAAGTCATTGGACCATCTTCCCACATGTTCTGTAGCATTTGGAAGTCTTCAGTAAATCATTAGAAGTTGCCAAACATTTTCGGAAATTCCAGTCATGAGGAGACAAAAATCTCCCACAGTCGACTTGGAAAAAGTTGGCATGTACAATATTTACATGTGTAATCTATAACTGAACAGATGTAGAGCAACATGGAGTCTACTTGTTGATTTCTGTAAAGAATCTTTTACATTGAGTAGGCTCGTTTTGTGAAAGTAGTGGAGGTGATTAGCTATGGAATAAGAGGAGGAATCTTTGGAGATGCTTCAGACCAGGTATGTTGAAAAGTAGTCAGGCTACATGTTAGCAACAGCTTGTCTCAAAATAGAGGGTTTTCCAGAAGTAATGATGAGTTCACTTTTTAACTAAACAGTTTTCTTTCACCCAAGATATTTCCAGATTAATTCCTTCCAAATGAATTCTTGTCTGTGTATTCTCCTTATTACGTGATACTTACCTTCTTTATAGCTTTTGACCTTGAAATCCCGGGTAATCCCTTGTCGTGTTTAAGCTTCCTTCCCAGGATATCATGCTTTCGTTTATTTGTATGTATTTCAAAAGGATTGTTTGCGACTTCTCTGGTTTTTTTGCGACCGGATGTTCTCGCTAACTTTAAAGCGGCTTTCTTTGATTTCACCATGGCGTATTCCAGTAACTCACGTGGAATTCTGACAATTCATGAAGCGCTGATAAACAGGGGAACTCAGGTTTACTTGCACGTGTTAAAGCCGAACAGCCGCCATTTTGTTACTGTTTCTGTCTACTTATACCCACCGAACCAGAGCTTTAGAGAAATTGCTGACCAGTAAGTTTTGGTTACTCAGTAACAATCGGAATGCCGTCGATGTTTCCGGGATTAACGGCAGGACTTACGGGACGTCATCCATTCTCAATATACGGTACATTATCAGTCAAAATTGGGTTTGAGTAACAGGAAAGCATTATCTTGTAATGAAATACTATGAAAGATGACCATTCCTTGTGGTCTGCTCGCGATAAAATTGAATATAATAGTTTCCAAACCTTCTCAAACATAAATTTTATCCACCAATAAACAGCAGTGTTTACATTACGTCACGCTTGGTTTCTCAGCAATGCCGCGGATTGAAAATCCGCGACCCTCGACCTTGTTCCAGTGGTGAACCTTTAAAAGGCTAGAAGCCTTTCAGGTTACGGAAATTAATTATTTTAAACTGAAATTTTCTCTAGCAGCTTAGTTTTGCATGAAGCTGCCCGCCTTCGGCATTCGGGCTGAAGCGGGTCGCCATAAGTACTACCCAACATAGGCTGTACACAAAGCTCTTTAATGGGCGCCATTCAATCAAATCGAAAACCTTCCTACGATGCGAGCGGCGATGGTAATTCTCAGTTGTAATGACTTCTATTCTATTGGAAGTGAGATAACTTTTCTAAGAAATTTCTATGCTTTTGTTACAGTCGATTTCGACCATTTTCAGATCCTGCGAGCAATTGGACGAGGTGCTTTTGGAAAGGTGAACTGTCGCGGCATGAATTTCACTTTTTATCCGTGTGTTTTTAGTGAACGTGTACATAAGGTTTTAATCGATTTGTGTTAATTTGCTTCTTTTCCACCTGTGAAGGTCTGCATCGTCCAGAAGAAGGACACAAAGGCCATGTATGCAATGAAATACATGAACAAGTATGCTTGCATAAAGAAGGATGCTGTCCGCAATGTGCTGCGCGAGTTGGAAATTCTCAAGTTTCTCGAGCACCCATTCCTTGTGAATCTTTGGTTCGCTTTTCAAGATGAAGAAGATATGTTTATGGTGGTAGACCTTCTACTTGGAGGAGACATTCGTTACCACTTGCAACAAGTAACGAAATTCGACGAGCCTAGAGTTAAGCTATATCTATGCGAACTTGGTCTGGCCTTGGGGTACTTGAGAAGCAAAAAAGTTATTCACAGGTAACGAACGAATTATTTCGTACTCTGGGTTTGATGTTAGCCATTCAATTTTAACCTTTTCTCGAAGCCGGAAAATGACGAATAATACTTTTTTTTGTTTAGGGATCTAAAACCAGACAATTTACTACTCGACGAGAAAGGTTTGTGCTCGATATAAGAATTTTTTAATTTTGTGCTTTGATTGCACTAATGGTTATTTCTATTGTGCTAAACTTTTTTGTGAGCCTAAAAGCGTTCTTCTTTTAATCTATGCGTGATGTCGTTTGGTTATGTCCAGCAGAGCGTTGTTAGTTGTAAACAAATTACTCGTCTGATTGCGAATGTAACCTATCCATGAGAAGTTGTCGGTGAGATCGCAGAGATCACGAGAGTTAGGTACTCTCTACTTGCCGTGTTGCTCAGGACAACGAATAGTGATTAAACTTGGTGTATTGTTTTCCCTTAGGACATGTCCATTTGACAGATTTTAATATAGCGACAATTCTGGAAGATGGAAAATTGGCAACGTCCATGTCGGGAACCAAACCATACATGGGTTCGTAATAAATTTCTTCTAATAATCGGAGTTGTTAAATGAAATTTTTGAAAGTTTTGCTATAAAGTTTATAGCTAAAGCTACTGAATGACTAAATCGTGTGCTAAGTCACTCGAAAATTTTGAATTACCATACAAAATTTGTATGCATGTACTTTAACAATTTTGTATGCCAGGTGACCACTTGCCCAAATGTTAATGTTTATCTGAAGGAGAAATATGCAATACAAAATGTAGATTCTTATCTCTGCCTTTACGAACTGTATAAAAATTTAACTTCCAATCAAAATTTGAGATTCCTTAAAGTCACCCTGCTCCAGATTGGCTAAAAATTTGACTATACTTACTACCATTTTGGAAACAAATGGATAATCTGGCCTCACATGCCAAACCATTACAGGAAGTCCTTTCAAGATTTCATTGGTACTTCTCCTCACTGTCATACAATCGTTCTGATTTTAGTTTAGAGAATTTGGTATTGGAACAACTGATAATCCCCTTGCAGATATTTTTCTTTATTTTTATTTGGTATTTGCTTGTTATTATATTAATACAATTATAAAGCAAAATTCTGTCATGGTCAACACAGCAGTTAAATGATTGCACATATACATTGAAATTATTTATTTGCAAAAGTAAGCATGAAGAATCTAAGTGAGACAGTTTTTTGCAGTTTCTAAGGAAAATTTGAAGTTTCTAAGGTACCAACTTAAACACTATGTTGGACTTGACCTATTTTCTGTTAGTTTACTCTCTCACTTTATTGGACACTTTACACAGTGGTGAGATGAAGTGGTCTGTAAGCTTTGCTGTACTGGTGAAGCTTTCATTGTTGTGTTCATGGTGAAGTTGCCAGTAAACACCAAGGGAATGTGTGCAAAAATAGATAGAACCAGAGCCTTACAAGATAAGATAATAGCAGGTCTATGTTTACAGTGGGCAATAGGCTGAGCAGCAAGGGTAGAAGAAAGGGGATAGAAGATTATCTAATTTCTGGATAATACTTTTCCTTCAAGACTTTTTCACTTGTTAACATAATGCACAAACTCTCTCATCATTTTCAGTGCATATTTCATTTTGCTTTCCTCTAGTTTTGAGCTTATATTAATTTGATATTTATCTTATTAATTCAGCTCCTGAAATATTTAGCACAGCTAGTGAGGAGACTCAAGGATATTCCTTTGGTGTTGACTGGTGGAGTTTAGGAGTTTGTATCTATGAAATATTAAGAGCAAAGGTAAGGGCCCTAGAATCTAATATTACTGATAAACCAAGGGCAATAACACTTACCCTGATTTTAAGTAAGGGAAGGGACATTTTGTCTTCACTTACCCTAAATCTCCAGAAAATTTATCTAAAAGCAAACTATTTATCTAAAGGTAAACTGGATTTTAGATTTTAATTCAGCCCAGGCCCTGATTGTTCAAAGATAAGCCAGCGCTATCCACTGTTTTGTTATCACTAATCAGCTGGATGGTGATCTATTCAGACAAAGGATAGTGTTAATTTATGCCCTCTTTACAACTGGGCTTGTTTAAGTCTTAAATCTTAAGCCTTCTTACAAAATTCTATTGTGACTAGTTCATGTTGAAAATGGCGGTGGTTTAATTGCCATGGTGGTTTGCACCAACCATTTTAAATTCCTAAAAGAAAAGATAAGATGATTTCCTTTTATTTATTAATTCTTTGTTCACAGAGACCATATGAAATTCATGCCAACACAAGTCTGTCAGAAGTGAGACAAATTTTTGCTTCTGAATCTGTTAATTACCCCACAACTTGGTCAAGAGACATGATACATGTACTTCATAGAGTAAGCAATATTTCTTTTTCATTGTCAAAATATATTTAAAGTAATCAGAGTTTCTTCCATCTAATAACAGTTAAGATGAGGATGAACTACATATGATTGTCAGCTACTGAGATTCCCTATTTGGATTTTTCTTCAAATTAGCATTCATAATTATGATATCTGAACTTAATTTTTTTATTCAGCTTCTTCAACAAGATCCCAAGAAAAGACTGGACAGTTTAGAGGCCTTGAAACAGGAAAGCCTTTTGACAGATGTTGATTGGGAAGCTGTAGAGGCTGTTAATGTTCAACCTAGCTTTGTACCTCCTGTAAGTTCACTAAAGCCTTTCCACACATTGTTTATAAATCAGTGTTAGTAGGAGTTAAAAACTTTTCTTTTTAATTTGCATTTCATTTTATCCCCTAGAAAGACCACTTGAACTGTGATCCCACTTATGAGCTGGAAGAAATGATCATTGAAGCAAAGCCACTTCACAAGAAGAAGAAGAGATTGAAAAAATTGTCAAGCAAGATGGTGAGCAGTTGTTGGTTGCTCTGATTGTTGTAATAACAAAATAGATCATATTTTGTGGAGTTGTATACACTCAATTGCAAAATCATTGCCTCTCAAAAAAAAAAAGCATTTACAATGAATGATGATACCCTATGGCTTTCTCACATTATAACCACCATTAGCATGTGGTGAATGATGGAAGCTTTCCTATGATTATCATAACAAACCTTTTCATGAATAGTGAAAAAAAGTAAACCATTGCAGGGCTCGACACTAACTTTTCAACTTACTAGCCAAGTGGCTAGTGACACCTTGGATGTTTTTAGATGTTGCGACAATTTCAGTCTTTACTAGCCAAACTGGCGAGTGGAAATTGAAAACCACAAGCCAAAACTGAATTTTTACTTGTCTGTGGCTAGTGGGCTACTGTTAGTGTCGAGCCCTGCATTGATTAACAATCTACATAAACATTCCCATAAAGCAAGTGGGTCTTGTTGTTCATGGATCATATATGGATCAAGGTTTTTGCTACTGAGTCTAATTTGTTCTTCTTATCATTAACACTGGGTCCTAAGTATGTTACAGCTTGCTACATGACTGATGAACACAGGTCACCCAATTAGTGACTTTTGTTGCAACTTTAGTCTCCAGTTGCAGCTTTATACATGACCTTTTGTATTCTCTGAAACATTGCACCTGTTTCCCAAAAGATTTACAGTATGAGTGAATAAGCGATGACAATGTTTACCCATTAATGGCCGCAGCTTTTGTGGAAAACTGTGTTTTGAAGCTAGTCGAGCAGATTTCGGGTCACTGTTGTGGCTTTAAAAGCTCAAACTTACCAAAAACCCCTTGACAGCTCGTACACTCAACGGCCTTTCGATCCAAATGCAAAATGGCGGCCTGAAAATCTCGGGCTAGCGCAGAAAGTAAAATTTCAAGATTGTGTAAACTACAAGACTGAATTGATCGGCTTTAATCAACGAATACTTAATCAGAAACTTCTAACAGTGACAGAATAAAACGGGGCGGCCACGCTTAGTAAAACAACACAACAAGTACATAGCGAGTACAAGTTTCGACATGGCAGTTCTCTCATGCACTCGAGCACATGTTTTTTTGTCTCTGCGCATGTGCCGAACGCACACCGCAGGTTAATGATATTGCGGTCTAGACTACTAGTCACCAGATTCCACAAAGATAGTTTTTGGGTTGAAAAGTAATGCCCCACTTACGACTTTTACTTTTCTCTCTTTCTCCTGCCCTTTTTTTCTCCTCTCCTTGCCTGAAGTTTCTCCTCACTTGCTGGAAATTTAGTAGGCTTCATTTTGGTGTAGAGATTTTTCAGAAACTACTCATTATTTTCAAACCACATGCTCAGAAAGGTAGGTGAGTAATGGAACAAGATTTTCGTCCAGATTTTCAGGTCAAAGTTACATGGTTTTTTGGCTATTTCTCCACTCTCCTTCACTCAGTTGTGCTCATTCTGGTATCGTTTGTAAGATATTTTCAACCTGTTCACGTATGTGCTCAAATTCGTGCTCCAGGGTTAAGAGTGATGACGTCATAAGGCGTAGAAAGGGTGTGGGTCCCCATGGGTGCATACGGGAGCACTGGACGTCAATAGGTTAAACAGAATTTCACCAATCTGTTTCCATCTTCTTAGTCTCTATGTATTGACAAGCACAGTAACATTAAACTTTTGCTCAACATCTTAGAGGGCACCTGAGGGCAAAACTAGTTAAGTTTGACATGCAAAAATTTTAAGCATATACCCACATTCTTTTCCTTAAAACACTTTAATTA
>NC_142519.1:32235714-32243214 GCF_964205215.1 Stylophora pistillata | reverse complement strand
TTATCCATTTTTTCCTCTAATTGACAACATCGAATGTGGACTAATCAGTAAGAGTCTTAGCGTTTGCTATCCCTTTGGTTCTGCATGATTTCCTTTAAGTTTCTATTATTCAATGTTGGTAAATGTTTGATATGGTTTCTTACTTCTTAATGTTCTGAAAGGTTCACTGACTGTTTGTTTCCTTTGCATATCATTGTAGGATAAATGCTTATTTAAGCTTGCAACTTGCACCTATTTCCAATGGTTTTTGTGAAGTGATTTTGTTCGTGCAACAAGGTCACGCTTGTGTCATGTTTAGGTATCTTGTTGTGTTGCTTTACTTTGTCAATGATGGTTTGCTGTTTAGTTTGGGGAATTTATCGTATGTGAGTGATTAGAGAGTTTGACTGTGATATTTTATAAGAACCAGATCTTGAAACCCCTCATGGGTTGAGATGTGTTGTATCTCAAATTCCCACACAGGAAGTCTTCTTGCCATGCATCATGGCAGACCTCAGATTTTTCAGTTCAATCTTTGTGTGTAAAGATTGCAACTATCAATAGGTTGTATTTAGGAAATGAACTGGGGACTAAGGATTCCACAAAGAAAAGTAACAATACCACCTCTGTGTTCATGCCTCTGATATAATTATTGCAGTTTCAAAGGGAAATTCTTGATTACTAATATTGTTTCAACACCCTAATAAATGTCCAACAGGTAAGAGTATTAGAAAAGAAACAGTTAGGTTGATAAAATTACATTGCAAAGGAAAATAATATGGGGATTAACCCCAGAACTTAACTATGAATGGTTAGTTCATTTAGCAGTTTCCTTGTGGTAAATAAGTCACATTGTAGGTTACTAACAAAAGAGTTATAGATAGTATGATATAATAGATTCAGAGTATTATGAAATTCTGATCATGTGTGAGGGATGTTGATGAATGCCATTGTACAAACAAAGAAAAAAAATAAAGGCTATGTTTAATAATAGGTTTGGAAGCTTAGTGAGTACATTACTGTAATGTTGATTATTATTAGTAACTAGAGCAAGGTGATAAAGAACAGAGTTCAACCCACCTTACCTGTGACCATTTGTTCTTTTTTTCTGAAGGGAGGGAAAGGCAAACAGGGGCAGAAAGAAGCATGTTCATTGCTTCTTGTTGGTCTGTTTCTGACCCATATGTAGCTACACTTTCAGGCAGAAAGGATGTATGATTTGCAGGTAAAAGCTCACCCTTAAATGAATGACCCATAACTCCTAGTTCTCTTCAGTTGACACTCATTACCTTTTCCTGTAAAAAGGTATTCTTTGCCTTAATTTATTTTGGACGAGGATGCTTCAATTTTATTTCCAGCCTGGTGTGTGAATTTACCCTACCTTTCTCTTGTGGTTTTCCTTTGTGTTCCTACCAAAATGACAAAAATACGGACACCTTTGAGACTCTCTCTTGCATCACTTATTACTGCTCTAGTAAATTTCACACCACTTCAATGTTATGCCTTTTGTGAAACAGAGAGACCAACAACCCTTGAAATCTGGCTATGTCGAGTTCATACCCTGACAGTCTTTATGATACATTTTTCAAGTTAAATTGTGACCTTAACTGCATAAATTAAACATGGTTTCCTAAGCTTGATATTGGGTCTGTGTCTGTCTATTAGAGGTGTCCATCGAGAGCATTCCATTTTACTTTGATAGAGGAGAGAAAATTTGGAACTTGGAGTATTCACTTAATGCGAGGTCTGCCCTATATAGGTTTCCTTTGACTGTAAGTGGTTTTTTTCACTGAGGGATAAATATACTTGGTCAAGGAACCACCTTATGGTACCTACATCTAACTGCAATTGGTTGAAAATTAACTTGGTTCCCTCACTAAGCTTGATCTTGGGTCTGTGTCTGCCTGATAGTGGTGTCCAGAGTAGATTACATTTTAATTTAAATTAACAAGAGGAAAGAAAATTTGGAACTTGGTCCAGTCTTCACTTAATGTGATATCTGCCACATACACTGTTATAAGCTTTTGTCACCTAGGGATGAGTATACTTGGGTAAGGAACTATCTCATGGTATGTACTTCCATTCTGGTTTTTGGTAGTTATTAGTAAATGTTTTTTTTTTTGGGGGGGGGGGGGAGGGACTACCACTCAAAATGATTACACTGTTTAAGACACACAAAATAATTGTTGTGTTAGTAACACCATTTCAAGCCCCATCGAGAAGAGTACAGTGTCTTGTGAAGGAAGACTTTTGATGCAAATACTGTTTTGGGTTGCTTCAAGTACTCGTGCCATAATTGAGCAAGCTTTGTTTGGATAATCTTCCAAACAGTCTTCAAATTCAACCAATCCAGAAATTTGGCATTTAAATCTTTTTATTGTACCAAATGTTAGTTTCCTAAGAAATTATATACAACCATTTTTACTGATACAGACCAGGCCCCAGTTGTCCAAAGGGTAGCTAAGGCTATCCATTGCAGAAATCTCTATTAAGTACACGGTATGTTTTGTGACCACTTTCTCCCTTCATAGCAATTGATCCAATGAATAGAGTTATCCTCCCTCTGAACAACCATTCCCAACAGTCCACAGGAGTATTGACATTTGGTGTCAGATTTAATTATCCTCAGCCTGGCAGTCTTCTCCTTTGCATTTTAGCTGAGAGGGAAGAACCTGAGGTGAGTGGGAGTCATGTAAAGGCACAGGGCTTTAATGGGAGTTAAAGCGTAACTGAACCTTGGACATCCTAACATCAGTATGCAAATTCTCCATACTGTTCTCTAAATATTTCCAAGGGTGGTGGCAAGGCCTTGATTCTTTATTCTTACTTTCAGCTATGCTATGATGTATCTGGTTTGGCTCAGTGCCTTTCCCACTTAGATGAAAGGAAATGGAAAAGACTGCCATGCAGGCAACAAGTTCCCTAATAACTTTGCTAGTACACACAAATTTATTAAAGAGTGCCAACCTGATTGTGTTTTGTAACTAAACAAATAATCACTTGAAATTAAGTCTTGGATTGAGTCTCTGCCCAGGAAGGGCCCTAGGGGTGTAATGGAACAAATCTGCTTATTAAAATTAAGGTAGAGTACAGGCACAGTATTACTGCACTCTAAGTGGCTTCATTCACTTAATATGATAAAAGAATTCACTACCACCCTACCTGTTCTTTGAAAGTAATATCATTTAATATGTTATTGTAACAAAAAAAAGACAAAAAACTCTATTGACCTAAAAATAGTCCACAAAACGTTTTTAAAAAATCTACAAAACTGTACAATGGTCTATTAAAAATAGAAACTAATCATCAAAGTGAGGCAGAGATGTGTGTTAAAATCTGTTCAAATAATGGCACCAAACACGCTGTCACTGTAGCAGAAATTCACATGATTTCAAGGAACAGCTGATAGCTAATAGAATGAGCAAAGCCTCAGAAAAGCCTTTTTTATATTAGATGAAATGTTAGCTTTACAACTCTTTGATAAGTTCATTTTGTGTAAGATGCATGTTGTGACTGTCCCTTGTCAGACAAACGAGATCACTGAATGTGTTCTGCTGAGCATACTGCTGCGACAGTTATTCTCTTCCTGTGCCAAGCCATTCTAGGGAGAACAAAGAAATCTCATCAGATAACTTCACAAGTTAGACAGAAAGCCTAGAGGATAACTATTAGAAAAGTATATCGTGCACCCATGCAAAATACATATTAAATCCTTTATGTCAACATCAGATAGCAAATAGGTTCAAGACAGTCAAGTTGGGAATATACATAATTACAGCTATTTTTAAAGCAACTGTCAAAACCATTTGGCACACGCAAAACCAAGTAAAAGCTTGTTAAGACATAAGCCAACAAGAACATGCAGAAAAGGAAAATAAGCCATGTGTTACTGGTTAGGTAACCCCTTGGGCATCAAAGAGAGAAAAATAGAGTTTGTTAATGTTTGTCATGTAAGTGCTGCAGCACAGAAAAATCATGTAAATTAGTCATGGTTGATAAACTCTTCAATTTGACAGCAAAGAAACCACCAGTCTGAAAGTTTTAAAGCAGAAGTTGATGACTTTCATTACTTTTACAAGTCAACAATAGATTGAAAACACAGACCCCTCCCCTTGCTGTCCAAATCCTATGAATTGTTTATAAGTAAAGGCTATGCAATAATTATATTAAGTGATGTTTCATTCAGTTAAATGAACAGTTCAATACATGTGGTTTCAAAATTGAATAGATAGATAGAAACTTTATTAACATGTCAAAGAACCTTCTAGTTTGGGAGATATCCCATACTAATGTGGGGACACAAATAAAATGGATAAAAATTATTTACAAAGAATATTACCTACTTAAGAATAAAATTAAGTAATATCATGTATGAAAAAAAATTATGAAAATATATAAAAAAAAAATGAAATTTGAATGAAAAAAAATTATTCATTTAAAATGACTACAAATTTCACTTCAGAGTATTACATTAAGATTCTCAAGGACAACTATTGTATAATATTACTTATGTATAACTTACATATATAACTTACATTATTCCTATCATTCTATTAAAAAAAGAACCAACAATTTTCCATGATTTTTGTGACCTTACAAATACGTCAAATTAGTTCTCAAACTTCAAAAAGGAAAAAAATTCACTTTGCCTTCAAGTGTAACAACCCACTCTCTAGCAGAGGTCAGTCAGTTCTTGAGCACTTTAAATTACTCATCACTGTCTATTCCCGATAGCTGCCCTATGCAGCATTCCAAAACCATACTAAATATTATTTATTTGTTTTGTTTGTATCTAAAGGTACTTAAACTACCTACCTTTAGTTCAAACTTACAGTTAGTTATCATTTCACACACTACTAAAAAGTGTCAGTATTCATTTAATAATTATTAATCTCTACATCAATTATGATTCAAATGTTGTGAAAACAAAAAAAAAAAGGAATCTTATGCAGATTACTGAATGTGATGGAAATTCATGTTTTTACATCAAAATATAACTCACTCTTGTATTTTGTAATGTGAAAAGGAATATTTGAGAGATTTAATTCCACTTACAGCAAACTCATTATATGAGGTACAAACAACCATTGACTCATTCTTATTGCTGTTTGAACTGAATCCATTGAGCACTTGTATTGATGTGTTGCCAGTGTTGTTCAACATCTTGCTAGAGTTACCATTTTTTTCAGCAAGGACCTTTCTCTTCACAGCAAGCCTGGCTGACTGTCTCCTGCTGGAAGGTGTCTGTCAATGTCAACAGGAAAAAAAAATTCATTGACCAGTTGTTTTTGTAGAAAACAGTGTCTTACAGCCAGCCTCTGTCATTATATATTAGTCAAAAGTTAATCAATTTATCAGTTGATAATTTCTCAGTAGTTTAGCTGACAGTTGATGATAAAGAAATATCCTCTTTTTAACACATCGCTCCATTTGTTTATCTCTCAGTGTATTACTAGTTGGAGGGTTTAATCAAAAACAATTTACTGCAGCAAAGATTACACCCTAAAATGAGTAGTATGCATATTCTCCTTAGGATAAGGAGAATTTGTGCGACAGTCAAGAGCTTCACTTTTTAGTTGGTGATCATTTTTTTTATACAAATTCTTGTGACCTCAATGTGTGATTTGGGGGTGATTGCAAGGAGAATGCATCAGTATTTAAAAGAAAACCAACATGTTTGGTAAGTTCTTGAAGATCAGAGGTACAATGTAAGTACCCACAGCTGTTCAGTAGTTCCTTTTTCAATACAGTTTTGACACTGAGAGTTAACCCATAGGATTATCTTACCACTTTTTTCTTTATTGTCTTCGCAACTTTTCTTATACTGGGTTTTGTAGCAACTGGAGGACGGCCATTAGTATTTCCTGCAACAGGCCTTGGGGAGGGGAAAATGCTAGAGTGGAGGTGTGATCTTGATGGTGTTGATGTGTACTCCTGCATCTGTAGGGATCAATAAAGCAATGAAGTTGGTCATTGATTGAGATCAGCAGTTCACTTGTACATGCCTGCTGACTAGCTATGTAACAATTTGATACTTTTGCATCTAACTGTTCTTGAGACCATAACATGTTAACACTGAAATACCTCTCTCCTACAAAGAGACTTTTTCTATTAATTAAGCTATAATATTGTTTTATTTTTCTGGGAACCTAATTGTATGACAGTGAAGTTGGTTTACACAAAAGAAGTACACTTTAATCTCCCTTTTGAAAACAACTACTTTTCAACCATAATAGTAAGTTAGTTCCTCACTTTCATTCGTTTCGGCGTCTTCAAGGGTGTCATTCCTCCTCCAATTGGTCTGTGCCACAAACAAAGTAAATGAGACTAGATTAACATCAAATGGCCTTCAATTAATAAATAAAGTTCAGTGCTATGTTTTTAACACAGTAGTGACATAGATTGAAAAACAGCCAGTTAATACCTTTTTTTCTTGGGTGTGGTTGCTGGCTTGCTTCCAAAAACCATCTCTTTCTCCATGAGCTCTTGTTTTTGTTTTTGCTTTGGAAAACACAAATTGTATCTTAGTTTATCAACCAATTGAATATCAATGACATCAGTATAAAATGATCACGAAATTGGAATACAAGTTTCATAAAAACTGTAAGTTGCTTCACAGATAGTATTGACTGCATAAATAGTTAGTCCAGCTCCTAATAGCTTATAATGAAATTAATGATCAATTCCACAATGATACATCTGTGTGATGCTAACATTTTTGACTTATTAACATTTTAAATGACTTGAGTTTTGTGTTTATCTGTTTATAATTTTTTTTTACCCTTTCCAATTTTTCTTGTTCCTTCTGTGCATTATATGCTGCCCACTGACGGTTGATAATGTCCATATAATGGCAGCCATTGATAAGGAATCGCCGTTCATTCTCTTCTTCCCACTTTTTTATTTGTGTGCTAAGTTTCTGTTCAATCTAGTGAACAATTGAAATGAGCAAATTAGCAATTTATAAGTGAGAAAAGACAAATATAACAGTTCATTAATTATGATTGGATTTTTCACCTTGGGCAGTTCCTTATTTATTCCTCTCCTCATTTTTTCTTCCTTCAAGAGCGCCCCACCACGGTTTGCAAGGCGATTAGTGTCATTTTTCCTGCTCTGAAGACAAAAAGGAAGAAGCCTCTAAAAACTGTGCTACAAATTATTTAGACAATATTATGTACAGAACATTATTAGGTAATATTTATTTACAACTTAATTATTATTTTCAAGATTCTACACCATCCTATAAGTAATGTTGTTTAGTGGAAATCACCTCAAATTCCTCCATTGTCTTAAACAGTGTTTCTCTTTTTTCCACAAGTTTGAAAATGTCCTTGTTTCCTTCGTAATAATTCTTCATGACCTCAACTTGATGCTCATGAAGAGACAGGAGTTCTTCTGTGAAGTTGTCTAAAAAGATTCATTTCAAAAGATTATGTCTGGTCATAAATTTATCATGGAAAGGTTGATTCCTTCAACTACAACAAAGTATTCAATGATATCAAAGGCATTTTAACTATAAAC